>NC_084644.1:13283794-13398794 GCF_019802595.1 Syngnathoides biaculeatus | reverse complement strand
CCACAGTGAGCATTTCCGATATCTTGAATGTCGTTTTGCCGAGGACAAATGTCACTTTTGCCATTCATTGTGTATGGAGTTCGTCATTACAGATATTTACAGTGTGTCTCATAAGTCTCCATACATGGGAAAAATAAATGTTTCTTGACAAACCATATTTATTTATATAATGTGCTCTATGGCTTCTATAATATGCTGACTAGGTTTTTGACCACATGTTGCTACATCCAAAACACTTCCTGTATTTTGACCTCGACAAGTTTTGCCAGAGTGTCGTGTGTGGTACTCATCGCACGTTTTGCATTAAATGCACATGCAGCCATGCGACTGTTTACTGAACCGGCCATCAGGGTCATTTCAATTCGTAGCTCTTTATTCAAATGCATTCTTTTGGTTGTCTGAAATATGAAGAAATACTCGTTAGTGCCATACATGTATGGAATGTATTATGTCTCCTCATGGGACACCCTGTACAATTCACATATGTACTATGTTGATTTCTGATACCTGCAGCGGTATTGTAGGTATCGCCACCTTTTGAGATAGTTCCTATTTCATTTTGACTAGTCATAATTCCAGTTCAAGATATCTCTAATTCAGCTCAATTCAAAATATTTACATCTCCATTTTGGATAGATACCATAAAAGAAGATTTTGATGATTCAAAATGTAATTACAGGTAGTCGAAATGTTTATCTACAATGTTAATTTAGGACAGTCCAACTCAGCTTTTAAATGTTACAAAAAGCTTGCCTTGCTTATTTCAACCTGCAAATATAGCAATAGACCACAGTCTTGTGTTTAGTGGTGCCCATAAAGAGGTATTAAATGGGGGGGAAAGCACTTCTGTATCTATTCTGCATTTGGTATTATAAGCCCCAAATGTGTCCATTTTTTTTTATATAATTTGTTAAATTGTGACAAGACTTTATTGTAGAAGTTACTGTGAGGGCATGTTTTACTGCATTTAACTGTCGTTTTGATGACAGGGCTTATAGCGGTGGTGCTGTAGAGAATCACGTTCAAGAGAACCCAGAATGGGAGAAAGCAAGGCAAGCACTTGCTTCAATTAGCAAAAGTCAGAGCAATGCGAAGACAAGCCAAGCCAACCGGGCAGCAGTCGAGGTAAGTTAGCCTCGTCTTGCCTTCACTTTATAAACCACAGTAGGAATGTTCAAATCATAAAAGTGCATTTCATTCCTCCCGGCACTTACCATAAATCAAGTACAACTTTTCAGTTTCAGGCAGGTGTGAACGACGCCGCCATGCAACAACAGCAATATTATCAATGGTACCAGCAAAATCAGCCTCAGTATCCAGGATACACATACCCCTATCACCACCACCACTACTACTACCACCCAATGAATCCAGTAAGCACTTATCTAAATGTCAACATAAACAAAAGGTCCACCATATGCAGCGTAACACACTACTTTCTTTACAGTATGCAGTTGGATATCCACAAAATCAGTATGCCGTTCCCCCAGGTCCGTACCCAACACCACCAACGTCAAATGGACAGGTATGAAATCTAGAAGACAGTTTATTTTGGGTATTGTCTTACCATCTCCTTATTTCACCCATCATATAATTTCTCCCAGTGGGCCTGACAGCGCCTTCAATGGCAGCAACTACACATTGGTGTGCGTGTGCGTGTGTGTGTGGGTGTGTGTGTGTGGGTGGGTGAATGAGTCTTTCTAAAGCGTTTTGGGCTCTGTGATGGTCTAGATAAAAGTCTATACAAGTCCAAATCTTTCTCTTGATTTATTTTTTTTTTAAATACAGAATGCATTTGTTCACAAGGTAGATCATGTCGTCAAAACATTTTTTTCAGCATTTACTGTATATCTTAATGTTTTCTGTTGTGATCCTCCAACAACAACAAAAAAAAAAGTAGTCTGTTTTAAATTAAATACACCGGAAGTGTTACACAACAAGGTTTTGTTGTAGGTATTTTGTCTTATATTAACTCATTTCTCTCCCAAGCCACCTCCGGTGCCTGGAATGGAAGACCAACCCCCCAACTATGCCTCTCAACCTCAACTCCCGTCCACTCCTCAACCACCCCAAAGCCCAACCACCTCAGAAAAAACTGCTGCTGCTCCTCCTCCGCCACCCTTGCCTCCTCCGCCCAATTCCCAGTACCCCCCTCCTCCACCGCACAATACGTACAATTCCAACAATTCCATGCCATATCCACACGGGGATCCCAACCAGATGCAGGGTTACAACTCTTGCCCTGGAAGGCCCAACTATGGAGCTGGCTTTCAGGCCCAGAACAACTTTCAAGTTCCACAGAGTCCATCCCAGCAGCAACCAGTACAGTATGGAGCAGGAATAGGCAGAGGAGAGGCTAATAAACCTAAAAACCAAAACCAAGGACAACAACTGTGGCATCGGATGAAACGTAAGGATTATACCAGACATAAATGTGACCTTTATCACAAAAAACTTGAATATTTGTATTTTGAATTGGACAATCTCTTTACCGTGAACCCTTGTTTATGACGGGGCATGTGTTCCAGTATTAAAATACATTACACACATTAAAATGTAATGTTTTAAAGCATATTTAGGAAAATAATCCTTAGTGGCTCTTTTCACTGTTGCTTGCACAATTTTTCCAAATAATTTCTGAAGTGTGCCTGTTAAAGCTATGACTCCCCTGTGAGGTTTGCTGTAAAATTGATACACAAAATGAAATGTAAAGTTAGAAACATCTTATTGTTCAACGAAACTAGTTTCTGCAATGAAGATGATTGTTAAACTCTCAATTAACCACTACTTTTACACCTAAAGCATGGTACTGTGTTGAATCTAGGCTCTGCACGCAATTATGCTGCATCTCTTCCAGTTGGCCTCAGCGATGCCTGGCATGTTGTGGCACAATGTGGTATTATACCCAACTCCAAACATGATCTTGGCTTCATACTGTAAAAACAAATTTTAAAAAATATCTCAAATTTTAAAAAATATCTGACGGGTGTGAATGGTGAACTGCAATATAACAGTGGAAACACTTCATTTTCATAACATTTTTGTCCCCACAGAGTCACCTGGTACTGCCCCCATGAAGTTCAATATTCCCAAGAGGCCTTATCAGGTCACCACTTCTAACCAGGCATTCTCACAAAATGAGCAGCCTGCTGGACTCAGTCCAGACCCATCCTCTCCAGTGAATGCAAGCGCTGCACCTCAGACACGGTACAAAACGAATCCGCTGCTCAGATCTGTCTTTGTTACTTGTTTGACAACGGTCAGACCCGCTAACGTGTATGTGCAGACCCCAGGACTGGCCGCCAGCCATGAAGGAGTATGTCCAGCGCTGTTTCACTGCCTGTGAGAGTGAGGAGGACAAAGATCGCACGGAGAAGGTGCTGAAGGAAGTTCTGCAGGACCGCTTAAAGGATGGATCCGCTTACACTATTGACTGGGACCGTGAACCACTGCCAGAGTAATTACAGAGAAACTTTTGAAACAGTTTTATGTGTCATGATAGTGACCCCACACCCACACCCCAATGCATATGACATTACTTATTGCTCAAAGTTTTTGTCTTTTGACTTTGTAGTTTAAAGGGTAAGCAATCTCGCTGGCATGCCGTCCCAAGAAGTGTTGATGCTTCAGCGAGTCGAGGTGGAAGTGCAGCAGCTGCATCACGAGGCAGGGGTGGCGGTCAAAGATTGGGTCACTACAGGAATATCTTTTCTCAGCGGAGTCCCTCTTCTAGTTCTTCACACTCCTCTTCGCGCTCCCCCTCCCCAACTCACAGCAGACACCGCGACCGAAGCAACCAAAGACATCGGCGCAGGTAAACGGTTTAATGGACCCCACTGCTGTGTTTCCCGACCTTTGTTGATACAAAGCATGTCATACTGACCTTCTAGTTACAGAGCAATTAATTATTCATCATTGCTATACATCGCTGTCATAGACGGACTAACATAGATGTTTTATTAAATATTTTTAGCACAATTAGATAAAATTGTACAGTTTCTCATTGCACACCTGATGATCTCTCATGGCACACTGTTGAGAATCACTCCTAGTCTCTCGATGTTTTGATTCACTGCCACTCTATTCTTGTCTCCTACCTAGTGATTCTGGCTCACAGTCAGACAACAGCCTTTCCAGTGATCTCCGACCTCAGCTGTCAAGACGAAACCAAAAAGGTGGTCGTGGTCGCGGCAACGACAGGGATCGAGGGCATGCGGGAGAGAGGGGGCGAGGAAGAGGCGGAAAAGCTAGGGGCAGGAGGTAATAGCAAAATTGTTTCATTGTGCTGATTTACCTCATCATCCTCTTCCCATATAAGATTTAGAAAAATTTTACCCTTCCATTTCTTAGAAACATGGATGACTCCAATACACCTGGTGGTAAGAAGAGAAAAGGTGGAAATGCTGGTTTGGATTTCCATGACCCTGACAGGGAAGCCAAAAAGCAGAGCAGAGCAGCACGTTTCCAGAAGCAGCTTCGCTCAGAGCCCCTAGTGCTGTCTATTAATTCCCTGGACCTTCCTGATGGGACACAGGAGGGTCTCAGCTGGGAAGACTGTCCCATTGTTGGGACATGTCAAGACATCACAAAACCTTACCTGAGGCTCACCTGTGCCCCAGACCCCGCCACTGTTCGCCCTATTCATGTGAGTTGTCAGTCATCTCTTTTTATAACTAGCATTGTCAATCCGTTTATTGCAGGGATTTTCTTCTAGACCCATCTGAGATGGGTGAAAATCTGAAATAGACTGCCCCACCCCCCAAAAAAAAAGCATTAGAATATTTGAAGATAGTTTTACTCCTTCCAGATGACTTAATTTTTGGCTCCATTCTCCTTTTCCTGTCAAGAGACTGTATATCATCAATTTGAGAAAATGAAAAAAAAATACTCTTGCATAGTTATCCAAATAAGAGGCAAAGTACCTGGTTCATGATTGAGTCACTCTCAGGTGAATTTTATTTAAAAAAAAAAAAAAAAAGACACAAAACAGAACAATTAAACATTTTGCTTAAACATCAAAATGTTAATATAAATCAATCCACCAAAGTAAAGTCTGCTAGCTAACATGGGAAACGCCATATTAGGCTATTGGAAATAGGCATACATGATTGTCCCAGATAATGCGGGGGGTCCAGCATCTCTTGTTACAGCTGGTTGTTGCACTCTATCATGCCCCAATGAAATATTTCTCCAGAAGTCCGACCCCATCCATGCTGTACACATTATTAAAGGAATCAGTAAGAGTAAATTGGAGACCTTTTTTGCCACTTCTTGGTCTTAATAAAACACATGGAAGGGTTTGTTCCTATGTCTGATATTTTTGTAATATTAAAAATCTCCGAAATAGCAGGGATATGATTATGTAACCTTGATATAGGCATACTAGTAGGCCATAAAGAGGATTTAGTGTAGGATGAGAAATGATCAACTGCAAATGTTTTTGTTTCTTTGCCTTGCAGGTGTTAAAAAAATCTTTACAGGCCGTGAAAGCTGACTGGAAAACCAAACAGGACTATCCTTATGCTTGTGAACAGATGAAGTCCATACGACAGGACCTCACTGTTAGTGTCCATCACGTTTGGCATGCTTTTGTTTTTTTTTTTTTTTTTTTTGTTAAAGTGAAAAGTTTATGATTTTCTTCACAGGTCCAAGGAGTTCGTACAGAATTCACCGTGGAAGTGTACGAGTGTCATGCACGCATTGCCCTGGAAAAGGTGAAATTTTTCACTTCGCAGAATGAAGGCTTTGTTTTAGTGCCATAATGAAACTAAAAGACCCATGTTTTGTGGCAGGGCGACCATGAGGAATTCAACCAGTGCCAGACGCAGCTGAAGTCCCTCTACAAGGACAACCCGTCGGAGAACGTCGGAGAGTTTACAGCATATCGCTTGTTGTACTACATCTTTACCAAAAACTCTGGAGGTATGGTCATCACAGACGCATTTCTTTCCATTAGATTTCCTATTTGAATGGCTTTTCTTCCCAACTCCAGATCTCATCACTGAGCTGGTGTACTTGACTACGGCACTTAAGGCGGACGTGTGTGTTGCTCACGCTCTCGCTCTGCGCGCTGCCTGGGCTCTAGGAAACTACCGTCGTTTCTTCAAGTTGTATCTGGAAGCTCCGCGTATGGCTTCGTACCTCATCGACAAGTTTGTTGAAAGGGAACGAAAGATTGCACTTCGGGCCATAGTCAAAACGTAAGACATTTTTTTTATTGTGAAGAATACACAGTGAGCCCCTGTGAGAAATAGTTCCATGAGACTATATAAAAAGTTTAGTTTTACTGCTCCTATTCATTTTAATTCATTCACTGCCAGACATTTTCAAAGCAGTTTCCCATTTTGACAAAAATTTGTCAGAGCAAAATTTTCAAAACTCACAAAATACTCTTTTGTGACTTTAAATACCTAACTTGCCAAAAGGCTGGACTTTTTTTTTTCACTAGAAAAAAAGTTTATACAGTGGTGTAAAAAATGTTTGCGCCCTCCTTCCTGAATTCAATGTAAAAAATGTTGCATTTTTTTCACACTTATTTTCCCATCAGCAAACAAATTTAAATTTTAGTCAGACAACATATTTGATCACAATATGCAGTTTTTATATTTTATTAAGGGAGGGGAAAAAATCCAAGCCTACATGGCCCTGTGTGAAAAAGTGATTTCCCTCTAAACCTAATAACAGGATTATTCTTCGCACCAACATGCAATGAAGTATTTGCGATAATTTGCAATAAGACTTTTACAGTCCTGATTGAGGAATTTTGGCCAACTCATCAGAATAGTTTATATTCATATTCAGCCACTTTGGAGGGATTTTAAGCATGAACTGTTTGTCATGCCAAAGTATCTAAATAGGGTTCGGGACGGACAAGGCTGCTCGAAAATCATCATTTTGTTTTTTGCCCATTCAGTGGTAGTTGGTGTATTTTCTTTCCTTGTTTCACTGCATAACCAAAGTTTGTTTCAGCTTGAAGTTACAAACAGGTGGCCAGACATTCTCCATGGTTTTTTGGTAGACAGAAGTTCCATTGATCATAGTCTTCCAGGTCCAAAAGGAGTAAAACAGCCCCATACCATCACACTACCACCACCCTGTTTTACTGTGTGTATGTTGTTTTTTTTTTTTTTTAGTTATTTTTTTAAAATGTGGTGTTACTTTTATGCCAAATGTAATTGGACACACACCTTTACTTCTCAACTTTAGTCTCGTCAACATCACTGAGTATTTTCCCTAAAGTCTTGGCAGTTCATCTCGACGTCTTGTGGGAAAATTGAGACATGCCTAAATGTTCTTTTTGCTCAGCTGCGGTTTTTCTCTTGGAACTGCCATGTAAGCCATTTTCCCCCAGTGTTTTTCTTATGGTGGAGTCATGAACACTGACCTCAACTGAGGCAAGTGACACCTGGAGTTCTTTTGACGATGTTCTGGGGTCTTTTGTGACCTCGCGGATGACTCGTTGCTTGGTTATTATGGTCGGCCGGCCGTTCCTGGGAAGGTTCAACACTGCTCTGTTTTTGCCATTTGTGGCTTTATGACCTTTCCCCATCCACACTGATAGTGCTCAATTAGATCCATTCCTAAATTTTACTGTCAGGGACCTACTATTCAAGTTTTTTTTTTTTTTTTTTTTTTTTTTTTTTTTTTTTTTTTGCAGGGATGGGGGGAGAGAACAGGTGACTGTATCAGGCCTCGGTGTGGGTGGGTAAGAAATTGAATGTAGGTATGATAAACTGCAGTCATGTTGTAACACTGCAGGGAGGGGCGGGTAATCACTTTTCTTTGACTAATATTTCAATTTGTTTGGTGGAAAAGATTTAAGTGTGACAAATGCAAAACAAATCAGGAAGGGGCCAAACACTTTCACAGTACTGTACCGTTTCCTGTTAACAATAGAATGTTGTAGGATTCTGAATATAAACGTAATGGTAGTAAGTGACCTAAAAATATGCGAGAACCAGGGGGTTCACTGTACTTGTGAAAATGAAATGGGACCACTGAGGTTCTGATGTTGATTTTTCTTCTTGTCCCCAGATTTAGGCCCGACTTGCCGGTGGAGTATGTGCAATCCACACTAGGCTTCCCTTCTTTAGACTCCTGTATGGAGTTCCTTACTGGGTTGGGTGTCACATTCACGCCCTCAGACCCCCTAAGGATAGACTGCAAAAGCAGCACCACTGCTCTAGCTGCCTCCTGAGAGGATGGGAGTAGTGCATTTCAAGGGTGGCACATAGTCAGGGGGTGGTAGAGATCCAGAGTATTGACTAAATGCAGTGGGTGCACTTTATGATACCTCAGCCAGTTCTGAAAGATGCAGACCAGGAACCACATAGATACAACCTATTTAGAACACTGACGAGAAGTCCCAAACATATTTAGAACACTGATAAAAAGTCCCGTGTGAGATAAAAGTTTAGAATCCAGAAGACATCTAGACCAGTTACACAGATGACACTGTCCTATACACACACACACACACACACGCATACACAGCCAAGTTGTTTCAATTACAATAGGGATGGCAGAAAAACCCAAATTAATTTGAGATTCTCCCCAGCTGCTTCCATTAAGCAATACTTTAGAGGCCAAAAAGTCACACAGCCACACGAGGGAGGGCATTGATGCGATGGTTCCTGTTCCATTAGCCCTGTCAGATGTCAACGCTAACAGTGTCCTGTTATGTTTTTTTCCTTCCTCAAGTCAACAGCTCCAAGACCTCAAGTCTCAAGGAGAAGAGATCCAGCTATTCCAAGTCATGTTTGTAGAAGACCACAGAACCGGATTCAATTCCAAAGAGACTGTGACACACACACAAAAACACGAAGATCCCCAGTATGGTTGCCAAGAAGAAGAAGAGGAGGAGGAAGTGAAGCTGTGGTTTGTATGTCCTGTCTACTTCATGCCTGGTTCCTGAAGGTGTCTACACTTTGGCTTCTCATCCAGTTCCTGGTCCACAATAGCTTAAGGAGAGTTTGGGACTCGATTTTACTTCCAAGTTCAGTCACTGTGACAAGTCAGAAGGCAAGGACTCTTGAGCTGGAGCTAGTGTCGTCGGTGTTCGAGTTTCCAACTCTGAAGCTACGGATCTCGAGGAGTCTACTCAACCCCAGGTGGAAGCTCCTTACGCCCGCTCTTCGCCCACAGTGCTCGCCCCCTTCCTCAGCTCAGAAGGCGGTCACGCAATGTGGCCTTCGTGGTGGGAGAGAGCGATGGCATCGTGGTTTGTATGCAGTGCATATGGCTCTCGTTTTTGCAACAAAAGCTGGTAAGAAATGGACTCTGCGGAACGCCTGCAAAATGTCATGAATCCCTCCCTTCAAATTAGATTTTTCTGCAGGTTGGACAGCAGTCTGTGCCCTTTAAAGGGTCACTGCATGCTCTTGCAAGTCCTGTTTTGAAACACATTGAAAACAGTCTAAATTTTCACAATTTGTCACTTTCTAATGGTCTCGTAGCCATGAAATCTTTCAATTGTTCAGTCAAATTAATGAAAGTGACATGGCAACTGCCAGAAAACCAGCCTGCATTCAAAGTACATAGTCATTCATAGATTTGAAAATTGTTAAGGGACTGCTGAGGCATTTTAAGAAACTGCATTTTTTTTTTTCTATGAAAAAAACTGTAAATATTGTATGATCTTTGCTGTGGTTCATTCTGCAGCGGTTTTGTAGCATAGGTGTATTCATCCACACATGGTAAGTGTTCAGTTTTCTATTGCTGTGTGTACAGAGCAGTGTGCTGTATGGTCCCAGTCAATTTTTTTTTTTTTTTTTTTTAATTAAAAAAAATTCCTCCAGAGGCGTAATATAGGGGTGGGGAATCTGCGGTGCATGGACCATATTGTTTACCCTTCATGAAGCAATTCAAGTTCTGATGAGAGGAAAAAGATCTTGTTTAATCTCCAAAATATTTAAGCCGTAAACATTCCCCGCCCCTCATGTGAAATATTTTTAGCCAGCGGTGTGCATTACCTGGTGTGGAATTGGACATTGTACTTTGTGTCATGACAATTTATCTCAACATGTCTTCTTTCTCCCCCCCCCCCCCCTGTTTTTTTTTTATTTTTTGACTTGTTCTCCTCCTCGTCCCTGACCCACTCTGAACCCTTCCCTGAGGCATCCCCCCCCCCCTCCCTTCTTCAGCCTTTCACACGGCTTACTGCATTGCAGGAGCGCACAGAGGGAACAAGATGCTGAGTGGGCTGAACCTCCTCCAGACAACAAGTGGGAGAGTCACTGAGCAAGTCCAGTCTCATGCCTCTTGACAGCCTAGATAGTTCCGTATGAGCCTCTCACGTGCGATTTATGTGCTGTTTTTTCAAGTTATTATTTCTTACCCCTTTCTTTATTTTAACATGGTAGTTATGTCCTTCCAAGTTAATATTCAGATATTTTTTTTCTTATTTCTGGTCAATAGTCCCGTTCGCGTAGTGAATTGGTTTCTGCTGTCGTATGTTTAAGTCAAAATCTCAGCCATCATTAACGCGTGCATATTTGGAATGTTTTGTTTCCCTTCTGAAGCCTAAAAGAAAAAAAAAATGTTTTCAGTATTTTTGCTCCCATGTCCTATTGATCATCACGTCTTTTGTCACGTCCTCTATCTGCTTCTCGAAACCCTCCCCCACAGCCATAATGAAGTTCTCATCTACTCCCATTCACCTTTTCTCATCTTTTCTTTTTTTCTTCCTCACTGAAGCTTTTTTTCCTCCCCCATGCATGATCTGTTCTTTCACTCTCTTCCTGCTCACTCGGTTGTCATTCATTTTATGTTGAGTCCGTTGCTCTCATGGTAGTAAGTATGGAAACGAGTTCACGGGCGTCTGTAGCTGAAGGTTATTAGCAATGCCTCCTCGCTTCCGCAGACACATTTTCTATAGCACCAGCACCTGTAAATGTGTATCTCTTTTTGAAGACCAATAAAAACGAAATGCATTGAGTTTTGCTGTCATGTGATGCTGCAAATAAGAACAATGGTTTGAGTTCAATATCAAAGATTAATTGCAAAATGCTGAATGTTGTGGCAGTTGGCATTGGTTTTAAAATTAAAAAAAAAAAAAACTAGACATTTTGTCCTCTTGCAGTAGAATATTTTATATATATTTTGTGTAGTCATGAAAACCCACAGTGCTGTCCAAGAATATCCTTAAATTCTTATTTGTGCATTTCCCCACTGAAAACCAAAGTAAATATAACTTAACTAAGTGAACTTCAAATGTTTTCATTTTGTGATTTGTAAAGCATTGGCCTCACAGTTCTGAGGACCCCGGTTCGATCCCGGCCCCGCCTGTATAAAGTTTGCATGTTCTCCCTGAGCCTGCATGGGTTTTCTCCGGGCACTCTGGTTTCCTCCCACATCCCAAAAACATGCAACATTAATTGGAGACTTGAATTGCCCCTAGGTGAGATTGTGAGTACGACTGTCTCTACACGCCCTGCGATTGGCTGGCAACCAGTTCAGGGTGTACCCTGTCTGCTCCCCGTTGACAGCTGTGATAGGCTCCGGCACTCCCTGCGACCCTTGTGAGGATAAATGGCAAAGAAAATGGATGGATTTGGTTTAGAAAGGAGAACAAGTGAATACCCTCATTGTTAAATCAGTCACTAATTAATTGTGAGTTCATTTTCACTGATCACAACCAAGCCAAATTGCCTCCAGACCTGTTCCAGAAGTAACCGCGTGGCCCAACAAAATTAGGTGTTAAAATATCTAAAATAGAAATAAGTAAGCGACTAACCATTTCCAGGGTTATGAAAGCCATATATAATTCTTGAGGATTCCAGCAAGCCATACTTTTGAGGCATTATCCTCACATGGAGATAACATGGAAGTAGTGAAGTGTAGCTGGCCTGCTTACCCAAAGACAAACCGCAATGACTTATCCAGAGGCCTCAAAGGAACTCAGAACAACTTAAGAACTGCAGGTCTCTGTTAAGCCCTGTGTCAGTGACAATAATGAAGACACTGGACAGAAATGGGATTCAAGACAAAAACCATTGCTGAAAAAGAGCAAAGGCTCATCTATTGCAAAAATAAATAATTCCTGAGAGTTCTGGGAGGATAGCAGATAGACTGACAAGGATAAAAGCGAAGTTATTTGGAAGCTGTGTCTTGATTCTGCTGGCTTAAAATAGCCCAGTATTTCAGGACCAAAAAGGTACCAACGTTAAAGGTTGTAGTGTGGTGGACTTGGGTTGAGTTTTTACTTCAGGACCTGGACAATTTGCTGTGATTGATGGTGCCGGGAATTCTGAAGGAGAATGTTGAGCCATCCGTTTGTGACGTCAAGTTGAAGCACATTTGGATTCTGCAGGAGGACAATGATCTACAAGTCCAACAACATAAATTTTTGAATAGCTTAAAAAAAGTTGTTAGGTTTAGGGGGCCTTTGCGTTTTCACAATATTTTTTCCCTCAACTGAAATCACCATTTAAAAGTCACATTTTAAGTTCACTTTATATTTGATATTTACATTTCTTTGATGACCTTATGCATTAAAGTGGGGGGGGGGACTGTAAACATTTAAAAATTTGAAAATACTCAAAGTTGAAAAAACTTAGGGGGGTGGGAATTAAGACAAAAAAAATTAGCAATAAGTAGAGCAAAGTTTAGACTGCATGAGTTGGGGGGAGGGACACCTGGACAGAAGATATACATACAGTTGTGCTTGGAGATATGAGTTTAATTCTGTCACTGTTTAACTCCAAATCATCTTCCCCCTTTAAAATTGGAGGAAAATGCCATATGAGCACCTAAAAAGTTTTCACAAATTGCACCATGATGTACTTTATACAAACTGAAACAAATGGAAAGTAAAGAATTAACCGGTTGTGAAACATGATTAATTGAGTTTCGAATTTGGCCAGTGTGTTGCAGTGTAATATCCACGTTAAGTTTTTCAACCATTGTAGGGACTCAGTATTTTTTTATTGGGAAGGATATACAATACAAGCCTATATTGCATTGTCTACATGCATCCTTAAAAGCTGTGGTTCCCAAAGTGGGGGGCGTGCCCCTAAAGGGGGTTCGGGTGGTGGGGTGAATGAATGAGAACTACATTAATAACAATGTTACATATTGACAAAACAATGCTGCTAGACTGAACAAAATGACAGTCAATGTGCTTGAAAACAATAACGCTTGTTACAACCTGCAGTTCATGCCAGTTTATTTTTTGATGGTTTGTATTAGTTACATTGTAATAAGTCTATTGCAGTTTCTGTTACGCATTGTAATTGCTATAATGGATGACATAAGCGACAATAGACTAAATAAAAAATGTGTATGTATGTCCTGTTTTTTTTTTTTTGCTGTTATTTTTTTTAACCCCCTCCAAAAATGGCGGACCCATCAGAGAAAGTTTGGGTACCACTCCTTTAACGGTTTTAATGGCCACAGATGCTATTCATTAGTCTTTGACTTGCTACTATATGTCAGCATTAACCAAGTCAAACTTAAAAGGCAAAGTTATACGGTTGTCTTAAAAACTCTACATCTTTATTTTATGATTAGTTGGACAGTAAACTTGAATTCGGAGTAACATAAAACATCTTGAAACCTTGAAGTTGAAAAGATTGATTTCACTGTATGCCACACTGCAGCACGTCAAAGCAAAAAATAGGCCGAACGACGGCTAGAAATTGGGTCATCTAAATAGATGAACGAAAAAAGCTGCACTCGCAGTCATAAGGTCGGACACAAGTTTCTCATTCAATAGTTTGAGTGCCCAAATTGGACTGCTCGTACACCTCTGGTCGTCTTTCAAAAAGCTTATTAGCTTTATGAATGCTAACCACAACTACAAAAGAAAAAAGAAAGCTGAAGAGCAAAACAAAGGCTGTAAAAGACATTCAGGAATAGAGAAACCATTTCAGAAAGAAACAAGAAAAAAAAGCAAATACTAGAAAGAAACTCAAATTTCAAGCAGCTAAGCAAAGGAAAGCAGAATGAAGCATCATGCAAAAGAACTAAGACACGGACTATTAAGTGCAAGAAAAACAGATAAAAAAATATCTAATCTATTTACTACATAGGGAAGAAGTAGAAGCTTACATAGATCAGAAGTACATAAACAGAAAGTATGTTCGACGTAGACAAGTTGAGAACATTTTTAAGAAAAGGCTTCAGTTTCACTATGAGTCCTTTTGATTGAAAGGTCCAGAAGGAGCCTTTTTTTTTTCAAGCACTGCAAACAAAGGAGAGTCACAAGGGAAATCTGAGATTGGGGGGGTAGAAAGAGTTGTAGAAGAAAGCGAGAGGAAAAGAGTTTTTATTAAGAGGTAAACATCACACACAGCGAGAGCATGAAGAAAAGCAAAAAGGAAAGAGGTAGTTTGTTAGGAAAATTTAAAATAAATGAAATCACAATCAAATCCAGTCACCTCTGCAACGGAACAAAAAAAGTCATTGTGGAAGTAGTGTCACACACACGCACAAGGGGACAGACACTCACACATAAATAGGGACATCATCCAAACATATGAAAATGTACAGTTTGACCTGTGCAAAAAGATCCGGATATCTGCCACAGCGGCGTTCTGGCAACATGAGTCTCCCTTTGAAATTCACGCGTATACTGTACTGTAATACATAAATACTGCAATGCATGTGCTGTGCATGAGTTGGCACGGAGAACAGTCGAGTACACAATATTTACAACTTCAGGTCCGTTCGGTCACTTCCTGCGCGCGGCGTCCGGGTCACAGCGCCGGGCGTCAGTAGGGAGTGAAGCGGTTGTAACCTCCTCGGTACAAACTGGCCTGCAAAATGCGGGAGAAGTCACAAAGTACTCCAAATACAACTCAAGAAAATGGAATATGGCAGATAACTAATATTTCACCCCGTGTGTGTAGTGCATCTATCATAACTTTCACTTTTGGAACTGAGCTACCTAACTATACGAAGCTTTAGACACTATTCTAATTTATTGAGATGTACTGATTTATAAATGTCAAACCCAGTTTCACAAAAATTTTTGGCCCATGTTTTCTATAAGAGGAATAGCTTACAAAACTATACAGTAATAATGTAATAAAATGTAAAGTAACACATTAAACACTTAATTGTGCACCATGATTTCATACTTCATTGCCCATTGACATTTGGCTCTTTCAGGTGTGTGTGTACCTTTGCCACCAGTAGGTAGTATAATAAAGACAAATAACTCTGTATGCTGGGGTAATATGTATTATATTTTTGCAGAGAATAAAGAATATGCCTGTGAGTAAGTGTCTACATGTTATGTTGCACCGCTTTTTTTCAAATATGCATTGCTTAAAATTTTATAAAAGCAATATCATTGTTAGTTTCGTAAGGCTGTCTGTGGCCTTTTGCATTGTGTGTTTGCATTAAGCTAGTGGACATTTTTAAATTATGCGGTTTGCTTAAACACAAAACAGTTTATTGTCTTTGTTTTATATTCAAACTTCAACTGTGAACGGTAATGAAGAGTTTGAAGGAGAGAGCGCATTGACGACAGCACACAAAATCCCACAAAATGTTCAATTAGTGTGTGTGTGTGTGTGTGTGTGTGTGTGTGTGTACTCACCACAGTACCAACGCCATATGCGGTTGTTGGTCCCACTGAGTGGTGGTAGGGGTCTGCAGCTGCGGCGTACACGCGGCCATATCTGACACGAATTGTGTTGCATTATTATATAGTGGGCCCCTGCATATGCATCTATTCTCTGAAATTTTGTAAAAGGGAGTTCCAGGTTGAAGAAGGTTTAAGTTCTACCCACCCGTCACTGTATGCTGCAGCAGCAGCAGCAGCCGATGCTGACTGAGCCACCCTGTACGCAGCGGGATAACCTCCCTAAATCGGGGGGTGGGCACATCATGTCACCAATGACCAAAGCTATGCCACACACTTGAGTGGAGTGACTTACGTAGACCTCCGCTCCATAGAGACCATCCTGATACACCACCCTGAAAGGCAAACATGGAAAACATCGTGAAATTATTGCAGTTCATTTCTTAGTCCAGTTCAGTTCATGGCACCTTCATTTTGTTCATGCAAGTACAGCAGAAGCCATTGAACTACAGTAGGGTTTAGACCACCACAGTGCAGTATAGTCCTAGTCAGCCCAGTCCAATTTAGACTTGCTCAAATATGTTCAGTTCATCTTACTCCAATGAAACTCAAAATGTGGTACAGGCTCCCTCTCGTGGTACATGAAAGAATCACTTTATGAAATAGAATCAAGATACAATTTAGTTGAGGCGAGACCTGAGCCCAGTTTGATTGTTAAATTATTTTTAGTTTAGATTAGTTACAGTGAGGTCACTGGAGGAGATAATCTATTTTCATTTCATTTATGAATGGCACTATGAAATGACAAACTCACTATATATAG
The DNA here is from genome assembly GCF_019802595.1 of Syngnathoides biaculeatus. Lineage (NCBI taxonomy): Eukaryota > Metazoa > Chordata > Actinopteri > Syngnathiformes > Syngnathidae > Syngnathoides > Syngnathoides biaculeatus. The sequence goes on along the minus strand of NC_084644.1, from coordinate 13,382,442 downwards.
GGAGGTAAATTATATACTGTACAGCGACCACGATGCAAACAATCCAGATTGTGTGCCACCACCGCAAACCCACATGCACGCCTTTACCCTGGGTAGGCGGGCACAGCGGCGGGAGCGGCGGCCGCCGAGCGGATGGCGTTATACACGGTCCGACCCCGACCCCTCAGCGGTGAGCCGCGGTAGGCCAGAGCGGGCGCCGCCACCGGGTACGGGAAACCGGCAACTGAATGATGAAAAGAGAAACGAATCAGTTGTTGCTTTGCTGTATTGTACGGCGTTATACTGCGTTGAGTGACCTGTGTAGAGTTCTGGTGCGTACATGGCCCCCATGACAGGGTTGATTTTCCACCCGGAAGCTGCACAGACGAGAACAAATTTTCACTTGAGAAGGAATGGCCATCATCGATCAAGTTGTGTCTTACTTGAAAGGTCGCCGCTCACGAGTGGTGTTTGTGGCTTTTTGGTAACTACCCTTGCGGTGGCGTTATTGACCTAAAGAAGCGAAATAATCACCAAATATTTAGACATATTATATACATGTATAGAGCTCGTGCACGTGACGTCACCATTTTCACGGCGCCATATTGCCGGTCAAAAAGAGCTGCTCGACAGTGTGCGGGACGTTGACCCGGAGCAGAATATACACAATGCCCGAGACTTGTTGTGCTGTTGGTTGTTACAACAGACGAGACAGATATTCAAAGAGGTCATTCTATAGAATAGCAGCTGAAAAGACCAGAAAAGATTGATGGATTAAACTATTAAACGTGATAGCTGGTGCCCCAGCAAATACACACGACTGTGTAGCGATCGCTTCATTTCAGGTATGAATTATTCTTCTCAATCTCAAATTGCCAAGAAGTATTAAAAATGCCAAGTTGGCACATTTAAGAGCAATGTGTTTAAAAAAAAAAAAACGACAGGGAGTCATCTCCAATGTCCACGAAGCGTGTTGCAGCCACACGTTAATCTTCGGTAAACCTCTCCTTGACAGACTTTTTTTTTCTTTTTAATATGCATTGTTCTCAAATGTATTTAAAAAAAGAAAATTAACCGTCGCTCAAAGTGATGTTTATGTAGGTTAACATGTGGCCACAACACGCTTCTGTGTACGGGGGCTGAAGCCTATTGGAGTGGTTTATTTTCTTTTATTAAATAAGCATTGGACTCATTTGAGAACAAAGCATATTTAAAAAAAAAACATCTGTCACTACTACTCGCTGTCTTTTTTTCCCCCCAATTATAGTTAATGAATGTGAGTTTGTGAAAAACCAATATTGGTATTTGTAGTGAAAAATCTGAGTAGCTCCATCACTATGTGGAATTTATTCTTGATTGAGAACAGATCCAGCAACAAAGTATTTGTATGCCTCCAGACTTTTAGACGCTTTCAAACTTTTCTGTGTAAATCTCGACGACTTACTCACCAGATCCATGTGTAGATCCAGTTGGCCAAGACAAGCGGAAGCGGGTCAACAGTCCACTTTCTTATTGGCGAAAACATCGACTTTGTGTCATTAAATACGGGTCCTCTATGCCAAGTGTCTCTCAATTTTCCACGTACCTTCGTTTATTATCACCTTCTAAATGTTTAACGGTATTGGGCAAAACTCTGGACGTATTTTCGTGCCGTCTCCAACCGACTGAGCATTGAAGAATGCTCTGTTAGACCGTCAATATGGCCAGTCAGGTGACTTCGGTGACGTAGGTGCACGAGCTTTATAGATCACCATTTTGAAGTGAATATCCCTGATAGAAAACCATCCAGTTGCTTGTTGCCATGGAAACTAGTGTTATATCTCACCTCAATCTTCCTGCCTTCCACAATTGTGCCGTTCAGTTTCTCTCGCGCTCTGTCGGCCTCGGCTGTGCTCTCGAAGGTGACGAACCCGAATCCCTGCGTGTGCAGTTTTGTTCATAGCTCCGCCGTACATTTTATTCAAGTCATTTTCGATTCCCTGATGCTCACCTTTGACCCCCTTTCGTTGAAGATAATCTCTACATCCAGGATCTTTCCAAATTGCTGGAAGATTGATTCGTGTTACAATGATGCTGAGTGCAAATGTGTTTGTTATTTAAAGTGCCGTGAAAACATATTTGCTCCATCCTGGCGATGAGTCTCTCGCGTCACCGCGGCGGGATTTTGTCCTGACGGTCGATAGAATGCTTTTCCGAAAGTCTTGCGGATCATCAAGATGTTCTGGGGAAATGTGAGATAAGCTATTGTGTTTAGTTTTGTCAGCAGTGTTTTTTTTTTTTTTGTCACTTTTGCCCTTTGTCTTTCCTGTTTTTGAGGGGCCAGCAAGGCCCGCTATTGGCCTTCTGAGTTCTTTTGTAACTTCCTGGCTGACTCGTGATTGTTGCACTCATCGAGCGATTTTTGGTTGGAAGACCACTCCGGGCAACGTTCATCACTTTTCCCAAGGTTGGTCCATTTGGTTTTGGTTAACTTGAGTCTCAAAGTCGGGGCTTTATAAACCTTTATTAGACCTATTGATATGAATCATTTTCTTTTTCATTTGCGCTCCAATTTCTTGGGATTGTGGCTTGCTTCGTTGCTTTTTTGACGTCTTGTAGCATCACGTGCGTCATGTCGTATCACGCAACGACGTGATTTCTTCATTCAACAAATCTGGCGCTAATCAGCCTGGTTGTTTGGCCAATGAAATGGAACGCAGCTGTTCACAACTGCAATCACTTTTTTTCCCCACCATTTTTAAACATTTCCATTTGAAAACTGCATTTTGTATGCACTTGGGTTATTTTCGTGAGGTATTAAAATTGTTAGCACGGTGGATCAGCTGGTAAAGCCTCACAGTTCTGAGAAAACGGGTTCGATCCCAGCCCCGCCTGTGTGGAGTTTGCATGTTCTCCCTGTGCCTGTGTGGGTTTTCTCCAGGTGGGGACTCCGGTTTCCTCCCACATCCCAAAAACATGCAACAATAATTGGACACTCTAAATTGTCCCTAGGTGTGATTATGAGTGCAGCTCTTTGTCTCGATGTGCCCTGCGATTGGCTGGCAACCAGTTCAGGGTGAAGCGCGCCTCCTGCCTGTTGACAGCTGGGATAGGCTCCAGCACTCCCCGCGACCCTCGTTACGATAAGCGGCAAAAGAAAATTGATTGATTAAAATTGTGTTGCTGATGTGATACATATAGGTGTGATTAAAAAAAACTGCACCCAGGAAGTGGACAAATATGTTTTCACAGCATTACATACGGTACACAAGTACACTGTATGCAAGGCCATACCCCAAACATCTGGCGGAGGTCAGGGTCCCGGAAGCGGAACGGGATGTTTGACACGTGGAGCCGTTTGGGCTGGGCTTTACCGGACCCCTCGTCATCGCTACCGTTGCCTACGCTGCCGCCGGATGTCACAGTTGCGCTCAGAACTTGGGGGTCTGAGGTCACAGGGGCCAATACTTCCTCCTATGGGCCAAAGAAGGACAATGGACAAAAAAAAAGTGGGGGTGGGGGGAAGAGCCTGTGAGAGGAAATACGAGGACGGACCAGGGTGATGGAGATCTGATTACTTCGTGGTTGTCTACAAAGCATCGCAAAACATTAGACAAGACATTTCCACCTGGTCAGGTGATCCAAACCAAAACACATTCCGCAACCAGTGATCCCTCTCAGGCAAGGGGGGGGGGGGGGGGGGAAATCCGTTTTAGTGCGGTGTCTCAAGACATGCCGGTACAAAAGTACACTAATTAACTGTTCTGCTGGTAAAATGCGTAATTGTGAATATGAAAATCGTCATCATCAAATTTTGCCGCCATACTCCACTGCACATAATGATAGATGAATCTGCGCAAGCCCACTATATAAAAATTTCAACATTTTGCGGCATCCGTCTGGTTTGAATTTGGTAGCAACTTGATAAAATGTATTGCAGATGTCAATTTTTTATTTAAGGATGGCCAAAAATACAGCTTGAAACCAAAAGGGGAGACATCTGTGTTTTTTCAAGCACGGCTCCTTTCAACGTTTTTATGTGGATCTACTTAGAGGGATTCGCATGCCAAATTGCACACTGTGGGGGCTGAATTTTCAGAAAATGACGGGGGGAGTGTGTAGACTTTTGGATTTATGGTGAGTCGTTAAACTTCGCAGTCACGCTCGGCCCGCACCCAATGACCAATTTCACAATTTTGCGTCATCCTCATGGGTGAAATTTGTTGGCGAAATCTCGCTCGATTGCTTGAAAACCAAAATTTCAGATTTTTCTTGAGACTTTTTTGTGAGTCTCCTCATTCTGGAAATGTCTAACAAATTTCGTGTTCCGATGCAAAACTGGCATCACAAGCTGAAAACTAAGGATTTTTTTATTGGGCATCACTGAGCCGAAATTGCCAGTTTGACCCGGAACACCAAGCTCTTTTTTTTTTTTAAGACATGAGTTTTTGAAACTATTTGTGGGTCGACTCATAATTGGTACGAAATCTCACGGTGCTACAATTAAGAGAAACTGACGTGGTTAAATGATTTTGAAGGGAACTTTCGAACCCAAATGGCCACTCTAAGCAAGATGGCAGGCTTCCTCTGTATTTTGCCGCAAGGCTTGTTCAGACTTTTTTTTTTTTATCAGTCTACCTGAGCAGCTGAGACGTAATGGAAAAACAAACAAACAAACATCTGTTTCGAACTGCTCCATGCAACACAATAGCAACAATGAAGACAGGAAAAGAAAGAAACATTCGCAGTCTCACAATGCACCACGATGCTAATGTGCGCTCGTATATGGTGCGTGCGCATCAACGTGTAGGGGAAACCAGCGTGTTAAAAATCATTTGTATGAACACAAAGTGAATGAGTTCAAACTTGCCCAGTGAGGGAGGGTGCAAATAAATTAATAAAAAAATCTCTCTCTCTCTCTCTCTATATATATATACATATGAACAAAAGGGTATTATTAGCTTTCCAGTGAGGCCTGTATGTAAAACAGGGGGGAGGGGGGAATGAAGCAAGAGAAAGCTTTAAAGACACCCCCTCAAAAAAAAAGAGACACAAAGAAAAAAAGAGCACAACTGAACGTTCCAAATGGGTCAGTTTGAGGTCAAGGTGCTGCTTTTCTGCCAAGGGTTAAAGGTAAAGTGTCATATGCTCGGGGTGGGTGGGAGAGGGGGAGAAGAACACACACACCCACGCACGCATTATTATGGCCTCCAAAGCAATTACCTTATCTAGGATTCTGTTATGTGTTGCATTAATTTAGAAATAGGTTTATTATAATGTATTTGTAATGTAATTTCCAGCCTACAAGCTGCGCCTTTTTTCACACGCTTTCAATCCTGCGGTTTATCTGGTGATGCGGTGCTAGCGTTAGCGCGGCACTAGTGTTAGCGCACCTGGTTATAAGCCTCGGTACACAGAAGTTAGCGCGGCGCTAGCGAGGCTTATAACCTGGTGCACTCTGTAGGACGGGAATTACGGTACAGTAATTCCCTGCCATTATATATAATTATAATTATAATGGAGAAAAGTGCGTTTGTGTATTTTAAATGATGCCCCATCAAAAATGTCTACAGTTGCCTATAATAAGAGTTTGAATTGTACATGTACCGCAAATTATTATTCAAAACATTTTAATATCAGTTTAAACACATCTTACAACATTTATCTCATCATATGATTTGATGAAAACGTGTGCCATGCGTGTGCACATACTGTGACAAAGACTTCCACTAACAACCCAGGCTAAACTGAGCAACATACAACGGTTATCTCTCAGTTGAGATATTCCTTGATACCAATCTATGTACTACTACTTTATTTGGATATTGGTTTGGTATTCGTCTTATGACATCAAAGGGTGTTTCGATAAAAGGACACGCACACACACAAGCACACACACACACACACAGTGAGGGCAGAGTGCGGGGTGAGGGGGGGGAGTTGAGCTGCTTTGGTGGTGTCATGTCACGATGCAGAATTTAGTGCTGGACCTGTGTTGTGATATTTCAGAGTGGGAGGGAGAGTGGGGGTCATCTGGTCTGCGTCCCCCTTTCACCCTCTCCCCACCCTTTTCCATGGCGGCGGCTCAACTTTCTCCCAGCATGGAACCTTGTGTGTCTGGGGGTGTCGGGGAGGAGGGGGCGGGGCTGTATATAAATATACGAGGCCACACAAAAGATCATTTAGGAAAAGAAGAAGAAGGAGACATCACAGATGTGCGAGAGTATTTAGTATACGTGTATGTCTTCTTCTATGTAGCTATCAGGTGTTCCTCGGGTATGCTGGATTCAAAACAAGTGTAAAGTTTCAGGGCTCCTGCTTGGAAAAGTGCAACAGAACTCGCTCCCGAGTTAGATGGCGCATTCAAGATGGCTGGGGAAGTCGGAACTTTACAGTTAAAGTCCAGCTGCCTACCAACAAAAGAACTTTGTTGGCAGTCACGCTGCGTTTGGGATTTTCAATCGTTTTAGTTTTTTTTTTTTTTTTTTTACTTTTTCTTTTTTAAAGTCACTGTTTTAATTTGGTGTGGAATGTGCTTGCTAGTTGGTATTCTTTTATGTTTTTGGAAAACGCTAAACTCTAGTTGAGTTCCTTTTACTTTTAGAAGGGTTTATTTTTGTAATACAGCATGGGAGATTAATAAGGTCAAAGGTCAATTGTCATAAAATCTCTGCAAAAGATGCCTTTACAAAAAAATATATTCATGATGATGAACAACTACCCACAATTCAAATATAAATGACCAAGCAGAGTCAAATTAAAATTCAAATCAAACCCAAAGATATGAAATAAAATGGTTTGTTTTTGTGAACAGAAAATGCAGTTTCAGTAAATTATCCTTTTTTAATTTTTATAATACTACATATCACCATCTAATGCAATTAGTTTTAGACGCAGTGGTGCTTTAGTCAATACTGTACAGTATATTTGTGTATAAGTAGACAGGATTACAAACTCGTATTTATTAGCCATAATTATTTATATACCACCTAAATAAATGGAAAATAATTGTTTAAGAACTTTTTGCTTTTAAACTTGAATTTAGTTTTTTTATATTAAAACTGCAATACATTTTAATTGTGTTTGTATTTAATTGTATTTTTTGTGCTATATTTAGGTGCTTCACTGGTTCACAATTAACTGGCTCACAATAAAATTAAAGATGTACTACTTGGGGAGCTATTTGTTTTGCTGTCAAGATAAAAATGAAAATATTTCCCAGCAGCCTTGAATGCACCTTTAGATATCAGTTTAACACAAGAGCCTGGTGGAACTTTCTGAGTCATGAAAGCAGAAAAATGTAAACACATATTTGAGTCATTTCATTCATTTTAAATTCACACAATTTGAGTAATGTAGGAAATAACAATAATCCATATAATCCTTGGGGGATTATTATATCTTGAAATACGAGCAGATGCTCCAGGTACGGGTACGCTTCCTCACAACACCTCACAACATCCGGCCCCCATCAAGTCGCATTGGTTTCCTTGCAGTGGGAGGAAAAGAGCACTTGGTGGCAGTATCGAGTCATAAAGCTACTTTGCTCACCACCGACTGAGTATTGACATTACTTTTACCTTCTATATAAGGTTTTGTTTCTCATTAAATAATGCGTTAATTGTTCAACTGCAAATAATAAAATCATCAATCAACTGAAAAAACTGATTCAATTGTCGGTTATAACTAAATACTTATCAATAATATTTAAATGTGCATAGTGAATTATTATTTAGGATTTTTAATTTTTTGGGATATTTTGACTTTGGTGGCCCTCGAGCATTTCTTTCAATATTTCCTCATCTGAAATCTAGCAACTCCAATTTTTCGTTCACTTTTGAGTTTCGTGTATTATTTCTCCAGAAAACTTAATTACTTTTCACCCACTGAGCATTTACATTATAGTGTTACATTACATTACATTTCAACATTTTTTTGCATGAATTTAGATTTTTTTTCTCTCCTCAAATTGGTTATTTTTATTGTTTAGCAACTCATTAACCTGTGATGAAATAATTGGTTCATTGATGTATTGTTAATATTGTATCAAATAACTGCAAAATAAACAATTTGAAATCCACTCCACTTTCACCATTTGATTGAATTGAAAATTCCGTTCATTAATTCTAATTCAATACATTTGAAATATCAAAATGAAACCTTTGAATGACTGCATTGCTTTAGTTTTGCCTAAACCTTTGGGCTTTTGAAGTTCCCCGTACACGAGCGGTTGACGCAGTGTCCCTAAATGTCACCGACTCCAAATCTGTTTGTCGTTTTCTGCCACATCTCAAAATGAAGGCGATAGGTGGAGATCGCGTCTTTTACACTTTTGGGGGTCCGCGCATGCAAAGACCTTCACACCGTATCAGCACCCGCGTTTGCGTCTTCCTTCTATGAAAGCTAATCTGTTTTATCGCCAGTTAAAAAAGAGCCCCGTCGAAAAGCGGATTTATTTTCAACAACACTCTCAGCTGTCGCCCTTCTTGAGTGGCGTTGCCCTAAATGGACGCAAGGGGGGGGGGGGGGGGCTCTTATATTAGAAGGTGGGCCTCTGGTAGGACAAATATGCAGTAATTAGCACATTAACCTCCGAAAATTGGTTTTCTGGTAAGCCATTTGAGTATTTCCTTGATATCCAGATGAAGATCCACATACTAGTACCCACTTTATTGACAATTCAACACACTAGCAGAGCAAGTACGGCCTACTAGTAGAATCACTCTCCTAGTTGTAACATTTTTACAGCCACGCTTAGCCTACTTGTACACAAGTAGTCGTAGTGAACCAGTGTGCAACACTAGTAACACCGCTAGTGCCAATTGCATGACATGTGTCACACACGACTAGGCCCTTGGACCGTACTAGTAGCACATAATCCTCATTAGTAGTTTTGCTCCACTATGAACGTCAAAGTCGTGCTACTACTGTACAACAAAGAGTGTACTAGTACAAGGACCTTCAGCTTGATATCAATGATGTGAAATACTGTAATGCTTTTCATAGTCTTTTCATCATGTGACTTCCATTCCTTGTGGTGCTTACCGTGCTGGCGGTCGCTAGAGGCTCGGCCCCCTCCAGCTGAGGGCCCTGATACACCCTGAGCTGGGCGTGCTCGGGGTACTCGGAACTCGCGTGTGCCGCGCTAAAATCCAGAGCCGGCAGCCTGCCCGCGGACGTCGGGGGCCCTTGACCCGGGGCTGGGTAGGAAGGGGCCGCGGCGTAAACTTGAGGCAGGGTGGGGTCGGCGCCGCCGGGGCCCGCCTCCTGAGTGGGGGCCCCCTGAAAAGAAAAGCAGCAGAGAGGAAATGTTTTAGGGGCCAGACATACAAACAGGAATCTTGTGGAACTGCAATACTGTAGTTTTATAAAGGGGAACAGAGGGTATTAAAAAAGATACTATAATTGTTTTTCTGGTATTAATTTAAAATGGTTCACTTTGTATACTATTTTGATTTAGATGAAGATCAAACTACATTTTAACACTTTGTTAAAATTTCAGAAATTTCTTGTATTGTAGCAAGCTTGCTAGATAGATAGATAGATAGATAGATAGATAGATAGATAGATAGATAGATAGATAGATAGATAGATAGATAGATAGATAGATAGATAGATAGATAGATAGATAGATAGATAGATAGATAGATAGATAGATAGATAGATAGATAGATAGATAATACCTGTAAATATAAAGTATTTTTTCATGAATGTAAATCAACACAGTTCAACGAACGTAAACCAGTCCAAACTACATAAAGCTTGTCAAAATAAATTGTGACATGCCGACTTTAACAACATTTTAAGCATTTCTTTCAAGGGATGAAAGTACTGTTTTTACAGAGTCACACATTTAACTTATTCGGAATGAAAATGCTGAGCAGTAATTTTCTTCATTTGATGCAAATCTAATTTCTGAATCAACACTTTCTCAGATGTCAGGGGCATTTCTTTATTTGAGCTATTTTTGTGGTCAAGTGAAGACGACACATCACTCTTCAAAATGTCCCCCAAAGTTTTCTGCATCCGCGTTGTAGTTCCCATTTTAGATTGATAGTCAAAAATCACATAGTCAATGCAAGAGCAAAAGCCATTAAACATCTTGTAGTGTTAAAATAAATAAAAAAAACTACAAAAAAAACAAGACGATCATGTTATTTGTTGACAATAGTAACGCAGCAAAGTCATTGTCTTACCCCTTCCGCACACCCCTGGATCTCTGAGACCCTCATCATCAACTGCTGCATGTTTTAATGGCGGCCCTCCACCCGCCCACAGCGCCATAAGTGCTAACCCTGCTCCAATCGCGGCAAATGATCGCCAAAGCGACAAGGGGAGGAGAATGGGGCCAGGGGGTCTGCCGCACCAGTTGTGCACATCTGTGGCTGTCAATCACTGCAACACCGTACAGTACTTTCCACTTCATATCCAAACACAAGTTTCACTCTCATGAAAGATGATGAAGTGTTACAGCACTGCATTAGACAAGGCTAACATTTGAACTTTTTCACAACATTAAATGAGGCGACCAGAATGTTAGAGACAGTTGTCATTCTGCTATTATGTAATCTTACAAGCGCTCACAAAAGTACTAATGCTTAAAAAGAGGTTCAGATACCCACAGTATGGTAAAAGCAGAAGTATAAATTCAACTGGTTGACTTAAGTTAAAATAAAAAGTACAAACTCTGACCTGTACTCTCCAGGTTTTAGTTACGGGTTTCAATTTAGTTTTCTGAATTAGTGCAAAAGGCTCTACTCGGCGTCTCTAAAGTGTATTTATACGTACAGTTATTAATCTAAGCCGAAATCACCATTTAACAAACTTTAGGATACAGTGGATGTAAAAAGTCTACACACCCATTTTTAAATGCCAGATCACCATCAATACAAACTATGACCCCTCCTTTTTTTTTCATTCATGAGAGTGGAACTAAAAATAATAAACTGACATAACCAGAGTCTGATTACTGGGATGTGCTTAAAATTAATTTTAAATGGGATTCGGGACATGCCTGACACCATCTGAAGTGTCTTGGATTAACCCCAAATAAATTAAAAATGCTAAGGCTTTTCCTCACATGTTTTTTTTACCCCGTTTTTTTCTGCCTTATAAGTCCTCAATTAATTAAATTCTTGACTAAAGTTGACTTTACCTCTCGTTATTTAAGTCTTTGTTTACATCATGCCATCTGGGCTATTTTAGCATGTACTCTATCTGTTTTAAAATGGAGGCAGTTGAAAAATCTAGCGGAGTCTCATCAACACCAAATTCAACACCTCAGCAAACTACGAGCACAATAACGAATTGCGATTTCATTGACGGTGACGCTTGAAAGTGAACAGGACTCTCCCGACACCAAGACAATGCCCTACTTGGTATTATCCGAAACCAGCAGTCGCGCAGACAGGTTGTCCACCCCCCCTCATCTCTTGACGCTTACTTGTCCTCTCAAAGCACCTCAGCTGTCAGCTGAAGGTTCACAGGTCAACGGTTCTGGGCCCAGGTGCCTGCCCGGACAGCTGTGGTGACATTTCCACCCACACGACCCCGACTGCAGATGTGACGGGCGAGGAGGGCCCGCCGGCCACGTAATTCGGGATTAGCGTTCACACGCTCTCACACATACGAGCAAAACGCTTGTACATACATTACAAAAACAAATTCACAATGACACGTTATTTTTTTAAATAGTTTTGCTCATATCCAAGAATGAAATACTCTCTCACACAATTCGAAGGAAAATACGAGTATAGGCCGGTTCTATTTGCAGGGAGTATACTCGGATGTATTTTTTTAAAGCTGGAAAATCATTTAATAACTGGGGGTAAAAAAACCATTGACAACCATTTTTGGTGTTGCCTCCGACTCCCCCAAAAAAGAAAATTTTTGCACTTTCCTTTCCCACAATTGTTCCTTCTTCACCAATGCACCAGGACTTATTCCAAGGGTCACTGAAGGTGTCACGGTACACTCGCCCGCCTTTGCTTCAGACAGCTTGGATGCAGTTCCGTGTCTATTTGCGCCCTGCAACTGACGGACGACCAGTTCGGGGTATCGTCCGCCTAATTTCGCCCAAAGTCAGCTGGGATAAGCTCCCGCGACCCTGAACAGGAATAAGCGCTGTCAGGAATGGAATGGATTTATTCCAAACACGTGTGACACGGTAGGAAAATATTTCTTTGACGTGCTCCCTCCCTCTCTAGGCCAACTGGTTAGCAGATCCACCTCACAGTTCTGAGGTTCAAATCTGGATCTGGTCCTTTGCACGTTCTTCCTGTGCTTATGTGGGTTTTATGCAGACATTTCAATTTCCTCCTACTTTCCAAAAACATCCAGAGTTAGTTAAGTTAATATGAAATTATCCTTGAGATGTAAATGTGAGTATGAATGGTTGTTTGTCCATATGAGCCCTGCGATTGATTCTGGACCAATCCAGGACGTACAGTCGCTCGCCTCTCACCAAAAGTCAGATCGGCTCTTTAGTTACAGCAGGATAAACGGAACTAAATATTATGTCTTAAAAGTATTTAATCCCATCATGATCCTTGAAGGGAATTTCAATTCATGCTCTGCCAAAGACATTTTCTACTGTTAAATATAAAATGCATTGATAGAAAAAAATGCAGCCCTCAATTCTTTGCATAAATACCATCTTTTAAAATAATTGTAAATAAATTAAAGATAAACAAATGATCATTTAAGAACGAAGATATTGTGTCAGACTTATACTGTATTAATATTATTATCATCCAACCAATCTGTCTCACATATTATTGTTATTATTATTTAATAACAAAATAAAAATATCAACAAAAGTAACCAAGCAAATCAATATATTGGATTTAGTCACATCTGTCCAATTCAAATTGAATGTGATTGTTGAAATTCTATCAAAATCTCAACATCTCAATACATTCCGCCACAGCTGCATTTATTTTATCTATCAAAATAATATAAGGAAACATTATATTAAAAAAACAATCTTAATCTTATGTATTGCATTTAGTCAGGGTTATCAAATTCAAATGTATTAACGTTTATAAAATAAAATGAAAATTTCAGAAATTTTCAACAAGTCAAAATATTGATTCTGACCTACAATATCCATTATTTATCGATCAAAATAAACAAACAATATCCCAAATACACATCAACATTGCAATATATTTAGTCAGGCTTCCCTACATTAAAGTTAATCAAATTAAATCAAATTAAAATCGACACAAAAATCATAGCGATACAAGCCAATATATTGTATTTAGTCAGGTAATGTGATAAAATTCAAAATGCATTAAATGTTATCAAATAAAACCAAAAAATAAATTGCCAATATTATAAGTGAGAGATACTGTACAACATGTATTATTGATCTAGCAACGCAAACTAAACATATGGATTAAATAAAGTTGATTTATTGATCATTTGCAACTGCTAATTATCTCCTACTCGAAAAAATAAAACCCAAAGGCCTATGTATAGTACATATGCCCTGCTCCATACACGTGTAAATAATTGTTTGTTGTGTTGTTCACCATAGTAGACCTTATCAATTATAATAATTCATCAGTACTACTGCAGCACTCAAACTGGGCATGATTATAAATATATTCAGTTTTGCTTCTTTGGCACTCGCCACATCATAGTAAACACCATCACCACTAACGTTCTGGGAATAATATTTGGAGACCGTTGCTTGTAACATCCACATCTGAGCCCTGCCCCCCTCAACCCCCTCCAACTCTATTTTAAGAGGAGTTGACTGCAGAAAACCAGATAGGTGACAGAATCTCCTCCCGTGTTATCTACCCAGGAGAGCGAGTCTAAAAATACAGCTGACGAGGGGAGCCTGCCGATGATGGTGGCGTGTCAGACACACAAATACACACAAAATCCCAAAGTATATGAAATAAGGGATTTCAAATTGTGAATAAAATCAAGCCTCTCTTAAAGCCTCTGCTGGCTGGTATATACGGCTGTGGATCTTTCTCGCATGAGGCCTTCTAAAGCGGTCATACTAGCGTACAGCATCCTTTCTACAAGATGGCCGTCAAGTATGACTTTTTCTTTCTTATTCACTCCTCCGCATTATCTATGCGACATACGCGCACCAGCAACAAAGCCTTCTAAAGCCTCCACGCCAGCTGACCTTTCTTTCCGAAGGAACGATACTTTTTCGTGGCGTCGGCATAGCTAGCTTCCTAAATGCACATTGCAAACGTACCGGATAATCACTGATGTGAACTCGATAGTTTTGAGTCTTTCTACAGTTTTTCAGTATTTATTTTGAAACTAAATGAATAATTACACTTTATTTGTTTTAATACTTGCACAATGGACCGGATCGAAAGCTCTGCGGGGTCGGTTTATGGCCCACGACCTGTTGGTTCCCCATCATTGCAACACAGAGACCGGTGGACTCAATATTAGGTACAGCATGCTGTCAATTTTACACAGCAAATGATTTCTTAAAGAAGACAAATTACCTTGTACAGAAACAAGTTTTCCTCAAAAACACTAATGCTTTAAAATATGTTACGAAAACTCTTAATTTGGGAATTTTAACAAATAATGGTGAGACATTTGTAGCCTTTTGGGGGAAACTGGAAGCAATAACTATGATTGTAGTTGATTTGTTGCTTTATCATTTTTTTTAATAGTTAAAAAATAACTTTCTTTCTGCCTGATTTGTTAACTTTTAACAAAACGGAGCAGAAGCGACACATGAAAATTTACCTGTACTATGCTGGGGTAGCATGTGGTCGTCTGCGGATAGACCGGCAGTCCATAAGGTTGGAGTATGACCGTGGGCGAGGACAGCATAGCCTCAAAAAAAGCCTCACACGTGGAAAATGACTTCTGAACAAGTGATGGAAGCAAAAGAAGTTGGGCTGGAAAAGAAAGGAAGGATCCAAATAGAAGGAAAAAGATCCAAAAGGGTGGGGGCGAATGGGGTGTCGCTGAAGGAAGCCTCAAAGTTTGGGAACCCAAAATTGTGGAGGTGAATCAAACCAAACAAACCGCAAAACAAGCAACGGCCTGTGCGGTCAAGACGGGATCAGGAGCAGTGAAAAGAGTTTTTCAGCGTGTCCATGAGGCCATCAGGCAGCCTGACAGACACAAACACATGCTGCTGGGCTCCCATTTCAGACTATTATAAATAGTCCCTCATGTCCTTCCTTACGAGTTTATCACCTTACCACCCTCGCTGGCTCTGACACACATCAGCAAGGGAAGTTTCTCATGACTTTTTGAAAAATCCAATTAAAAGTACATGCGACAAGGATCCGTTGGTGAAGGTTGCCAAAAACCTCGGAGTCCTTTGACCCCCATCGTGACTTTCAAATGACATTTCTCAGTCACCTTTTCTAACTCTGACTTATGGAAAGATAGATACAGCAGTTATAGTCTACACGCCCAAGGTAAAGAAATTCAACTGTATGTAACCCACAACCGGTAGAGGTCAAGTGATGTGTATATATATATACTTTTTTTAAAATTTCAAGGGGGATGTTAAAATCTATCCATCCATTTTCTTTGCCGCTTATCCTCACGAGGGTCACGGGGAATGCTGGAGCCTATCCCAGCTGTCAACTGGCAGGAGGTAGGGTACACGGCACTGGGAGAACACAGAAACTCCACACAGGTGGGTCCGGGATTGAACCCGGGACCGCGGAACTGCGATGCCAAAGCTTTACCAGCTGATCCACCGTGCCACCCGGATGTTAAAAGAAACAACTCAAATAAGGTGGTTGCACAAGTGTGCACACCCTAAAGATGGGATTTGGCTGTGTTCAAAGTCATGTTAAATGGGAGTTATCGCAGACCTGCTACTCTTTAAAGTTGTTCGGATTAACCTCAAATAAATTTAAGATGTCCTAGTAGGGGTTTCTTGTAGTAGGTGTCTTTTTTACTTTTTATTTTTTGCTTTTTCGCAGAAGCCGGAAGGTTTTGTGATTGTTAAAAACCCTCTCCAGCCCCAAAATATGTTGTTGCCTCCATCACGCTTCACTGTAAAGATGGATGGTTTTTTTTAGGGATGAGCATGTTTTGATTCTGCCAATTATGGCTCAAAAGTTCACCTTGATCCAAAGATTTTGGGAAAACACAATGGAAATCTTCTAGATGAACGTGAGAAAATAGATAATTGTCCGATTAAATTATTTTTTTATCCATTGGGAAAGTTTAATTGTGAAAGCGCAAAAACAGTCAAAAATAATGTAGTACAAACAACATCACAAAGAAGAGAAGCATAAATTAAATTAAATTAAAAAAATCTAAATCTTACATGTTTATGATGGTATATTTTAAATTCGGTCAAATTATGTTATAGTGATAATTTTACAGTTTGCGCAAAGTGGAAAGTATAAGATTTTTTTTTTGCCTGTAGTAAATTAGATTAGATTAGATTGGGCGGATGAGCGGTAATGGCACGGAATAGAATAGAACAGATGGAAAATTTATAAATAAACAACCAATACCTGACAATACTAGGTATGACAATATACATACAGCATACAGTATTGTGCATTTGTATGCTGACATTCGTTGCCGGCAACAGGAGGCGACAAGCAGTATATCCTTACTTCCGCCTGGACAGCGAAAGGCACGGTGGGATATGTAGTTTCTATAAAGTCTTATAAAACCATCTGGGCGGCCTCGGGCTTCCTCTTTACTACGCGAGTCGGGGTTGGGAAGGTACGGAATCAATACTGCAGGCTTTTTCCAAATTCTACCCGCTCAATGTAGTTTTAACGCTTCCTAGTGTTGTGTATCTCTAAGAAGGGCTCCATCGCTTGTCTGGTTGCTTCTTTTTTTAGTCTTAGCATGGCATTTTGTCGTTTTTCGAATAGCTAAAATCATATGCTAATGCTAACCATTCTCACGGAGCAACGTGGTGCGTCGAGTCTGCGGCCTACTCGCGTGAATGCAAAATTACGATCGTATATTTATTTTATTCGCCATATGGGTACAGTGGTCGTGTACACGCCGTCGTGCTGTTCATTATTTAGCCAGATGTGCCATTAATTCTAACAAGGCACCATTCACTAAAATTAAGGGTATCATTATAAGTAGTCTACTTTTCATCACGTAAAGCGATGTTTAGATTAAGTAGAAGTCCATTTAAAAACTAGTTTAAGTAGAAGTCCATTTAAAAACTAGTTTAAGTAGAAGTCCATTTAAAAACTAGTTTAAGCAGAAGTCCATTTAAAAACTAGTTTAAGCAGAAGTCCATTTAAAAACTAGTTTAAGCAGAAGTCCATTTAAAAACTAGTTTAAGCAGAAGTCCATTTAAAAACTAGTTTAAGCAGAAGTCCATTTAAAAACTAGTTTAAGCAGAAGTCCATTTAAAAACTAGTTTGTGTTAATGACTGAATTGTCTTATGTAATTCAGGCCCTTGTAAGCCGTCATGCCCGTTGCCAGGAGTTGGGTCTGTCGCAAGACATACGTCACCCCCCGCCGTCCCTTCGAGAAGTCCCGTCTTGACCAGGAGTTGAAACTCATTGGTGTGTGGCTTTGACTGCTTGACTTACGAGTACCCCAAATTCAGTTGTTTTTGTTGTTGTTGAGCCAAGAATAAGATGGAACAGATTTCTCGTAAATTTTAAGTACCACTAAATCTACGCCACTCATGGACCTTGTATCTTTTAGGCGAGTATGGATTGAGGAACAAGCGAGAGGTGTGGAGGGTCAAGTTCACCCTGGCCAAAATTCGTAAAGCTGCTAGAGAGCTGCTCACCTTGGATGAGAAGGAACCAAAGCGTCTGTTTGAAGGTATTCATTAATTAATAGCCACTTTGATGTTTGAGCCTGTGATTTAATTCTCAAATGTCTGAATTTTCAGTGTGGTCGCGAATTCCTCGTCAATGAGGCTTTGTGCTCACCTAGCTCATTGGTCTGGTTATTTTTTTGGGAGGCTAAATGCTTTTTCTGCATGTAGGAAATGCCTTGCTCAGGCGTCTGGTGCGAATTGGCGTGTTGGATGAGGCGAAGATGAAGCTAGATTACATCCTGGGTCTGAAGGTGGAGGATTTCTTGGAGAGGAGGCTGCAGACCCAGGTTTTCAAGCTCGGACTCGCCAAGAGCATCCACCACGCCCGTGTGCTCATCCGCCAGAGGCACATCCGGTACGTTGACGCTCCCTCCACTACAGATTTCTACATGTTGGAGCAAGGGGTGTTGAGTCTTACGAGATACCCGATGCTTCCACTTCCATCAGAGGACCGCTGGCTTTTAACCGCTGAGATGGGTTAAATATGTCATCAAGGTCAATTCGGTATCAAAGCCGTATACCTTGTGAGTAAAGCATTGCCCAGAGCCAATCCCGCCAACGAGCGCTCGGACTGACGCCGTGGCTGTTAGGTAAGGTATGGGTTGCACCTCGGGCAGTGGTAGCGGTCGCTACGGTCAATTTTACAGGCTGATGATTAAGATTAAATGCGCAGATTTTCTGTGGTGTTACGAATTCCTCGTCAATGAAGCCTGCGTAAAATTACTGTACTCACAAAAACATGTTGGAGTTTTGAATGAAATTTCAGGATGTACGAACTTTACGTGAAACATTTTACCTTCTCCAAGTGTTGGATGAAAAGATTTTCAAATCCGGCCTGCCACATAATTTTTGTGGCCCGCGAAGGGAAATCATCAGTGTCAACATCTGATTCTTTTTAAAATGTCAACATTTTGAATTGGCACATCATAAATGATAATGTTGAGATATTTTTGTTACCAAACATGAACAATTGTTGAAAAACACCTTACGCTTGATTTCTGATTCCAAAAGTAGTTCATAAATTTAAAGTGTAAATATGATGAGGCGATTCAGAATTTCTATGGTTTCACCATAACGGCCCTCTGAAGGAAATCATAACTACAATGTGGCCTGTGACAAAAATTAGTTTTTAATACCCACGATGTACAGGATCCCTTGCAATTTTTTTAATGGGATGAGAGGTGAGTTGTAGTGTTCAGTTTGTTTTGGAATAAAATTAATAAAATGGGTCAAATGTTGATGGTATGCATGGTGAATAGAGAGCGACAATCGTGTGGCGTCGCTAATGAGTGTTATTGTCAAATTTAAACTTGGACCAATTAATTTCCACGGGTGACGACTGCCAATTATCGGGAATTTCACATCCTGAACTTTCATCCAAAATCTCAAGAAGAACCTTTTTAAAATCCCTTAATTGACTTTTGAGATAGATGCGTTTTCAAGTTTGCCCTTAATCTCTTTGCAGTGTGCGCAAGCAGGTGGTGAACATCCCCTCCTTTGTGGTGCGCCTGGACAGCCAGAAGCACATCGACTTCTCGCTCAGGTCCCCGTACGGCGGCGGACGTCCGGGCCGCGTCAAGAGAAAGAACTCCAAGAAGGGCCAGGCTGGAGCTGGCGGAGGTGACGACGAGGAGGAGGATTAAGAAGGATGTCGATCAGGGAATGTGTTCTTGATCCTTCCTGTTCAGTCATGTTTTCAATAAATATTTTGGTGTGACCAAAGAAACGAGTTGAGGTTTTTTTTTGTGGCTGAAGTCAAACTTGAATTTGCATAGCATAATATGTACCGGTAGGTCGGCAGTGATGATAATGCCGGATAATAATACGAAGCTAAAATGGCTGGGTCCAATCATGAAGATTGACGTCATGAACCAGGAAGTACTTCTTCCGTCCGTGTGAAGACTTGGTGTGAAAGGCAAAGCGGGGCTGCGTTCATCCACTTAATGTTTCTCGTCACTCGTGCAAGTATGTTGATTTCTTCTAACAGCCTCATTTTCTAAACATGAATTCGCTTTTTAATTCAGAATTTCATATGGTGTCCAGCAGTCCTTGGGAAACGATGTATTCCCAACGGCGTTGACTTTTACTTTTTGACACGTTCACAGTTACGTTCGAGTGGATGGGCAACTTTGTGTATTTCCACTACACTGTCTGCTAAATCACGAATAATCGAACCCTGACACAGACATACGCGTAGTATGCAAAGCGAAGAATTGCGCAAGGCTGCGCCTAATTTGTATCGATCTGCATACAAATGCAAATGGTGGAGATTCACGGTCTTCCCATTTAAAAACTGTGTAAAACTTAATCTTTCTAACGTACGTACGTGTAGTATTTGGAAAGAGACATGTGATACAAAAACGCTCTTACACGCACATCACTGTAACGAGAAATGACGATTATTAGCGTGTAGCTACACTGTAGTTGGAAACAGGCTGCCGTTTCTATTATGTTGACTTCCAGATATATTAATTTAACTGTCTTATTAGTTAGTGTAGGTAGTCATGTCACCTTGTTTAAATACCGTATTTCAATATTACTAATAATAGGTGAACATTATTAAATGAATACAGTCAAAAGGGGAAGCCTGCCTCACCCACCAGCACAGTTTTAATTTTGACTCGATTATGTAAGGGGCACCCAATACTGTGTCCATTAATATGTGTGTTGGAAAATATGATGTCACAGAAAGATAGGTTTGAAATCCAAACTACTAGCTTTCACCTTGGAAGTCATCTCCCTGAGTGAGGGAATGGGACAATGATCTTGTAGGCAGATGAGCATAATGTAACTTTGCCACTAGCTAGCAAATGGGACAAGCAAATATTTTATGGGGTTGGGGGGTTGTTTTCGGCCAGGAACTGCCAGATGCTTCAGGTATTGTAAGATGGTGTGTGGTCTTCTTTTGTGGTCTCTTTGAAGACATCCTGGTTGATCACCTGGGGAAGGGATCAACTGGTAGTTTTTTTTTTTTGGGGGGGGGGGTGATATTCTTTGGAGACTCCAATCATGCTGTTCTTTTTCTTCCTTTCTTTTGTTTTTTTGCAAGCAGAGGAACAATGTCTCCTGATGAGCTGGTCTACCTGGGAGTCCTTGCAGCCTCCATCCCAGTTGGATTCCTTTTTCGTTACCTCAGTGAGTGTAATAACAAGGTCTTCCATAGTTCGGACATTTGTCATCTGTATAATACAAACGTGCTGTTTCATTGGTTAAAGCTGGTCAGCAGACGAGAGTTGGGGTCTTGATTTGTTAATATTGTGATTTCAGGTCCTCCTGTAAAGCAGGGGGGCGCTATGATTCTGGGCCTCTCCATTATCATCACCACCTGTCATGTACATGCGCTTCACTCTCTGGTGACGGTGATTGTAACATGGTTGATTATCAAGAGCAGTTGGAGGTATTTTTTTATTTTTATTTTTTACTGAACACCACTGGGATACAGTGGAATCACCTTTTTTGCAACACTTATTCCGATAGATAATGAAATCCTCCATTTGGAAGTGATTGGTTAATTCCTAACAGCCACATCCTGGTTACATGTGCGTGTGCACACAACGTCCTTCAGTTAGTTTTTACTTCTTCTCTAAAAAAAACAAAAAATAGTTGTGCACATGAATTGTTGGAAAAGTTTTGCAATGATTTATCTCGGTGTAATTTGTTTATCTGACATAAGCATGGCATTTGAAAAGCTATTTATAGCCACCGTAACAGATTTTCTTCTGACATTTTTGGCCACAAATGCTCATATTTGTAAATACTGAATACATGGTTTTCTGCGTATTAAGGCTCGCCCCCGCGTTGAGTCTCTCCTGGACCTTTCTCTACCTCCTGTTCTTCCGACTGGTCACGTGGTTCGGTTTGCCAGCTCCGACGCCGTTTGCCAATGCCGTCCAGCTCCTCCTCACTCTCAAGGTACGCAATTGTCTGTGAGCCAAAATCCAAACAGCATCCTCTGGTTGTCGACTTTTTGCACTTCGACGCTGTTCAGATGGTGAGCCTGGCCAACGAGGTGCTCGCTTTCCACCTGGAGAAGAAGAAGCAATTGAGCACCTTCGGGAGGTCTTCACTCGTTGAGTGTCTTACTCGACAGCCCTCGCTTTATGACATCATGTCGTACAGCTACTGTTATGTTGGTATAATGACAGGTGAGTCCGAAGGAGGAAGTTGTGTCACTTTTGGCAGGATATGTGGAAAGAGACTGCATGTGTTGTTAATCCTGTTGAAATGGTTTTACTTTGCCATGACTTTTAACCGTTGTCTCTCTTTGTCGCACTGCTACTTGTCCAACATTGTGTGAGTCCATATCCATATTATTAGTATAGTAAAAGAGTATAACCAGAACTAATGTAGCTCTACTTTCTTTTTGTGCGCAATCCATTCTCCTATCCTTTGCCAACTTTTCCTTTTGTGTTTTCTTGAGCCGGCATTACCCCACTATTCATCTAGCTATCACGATCCTCTCATAATTGCCTTTTGTGTGTGTTTTTTTTCTGTCATCTTCCTCCCAAAAGGCCCATTTTTCCGCTTCCAAACCTACAATGACTGGCTGGAGCAGCCCAGACCGCTGTCCTTGCCCGGCTGGGAACCGTGCCTACAGCGGCTCAAGCTGGTGCCCGTCTTCGGTGCCCTATTCCTGGCTGTAAACTCCATCTTTCCTCTGGCTTACGTCCGCACAGATGAGTTCCTGGAACACAATTTCTTCTTCAGGTGACCTCACAAGACTTGCATTGCTAGTTAGGTGGAGGGGAGACGGGATGCTCATCTTGTGTTATTGTAATGAAAAAAAAAATCAAGTACGCTCACAGGCAAGAAAAAATTAATTAGAAACAAGTTTGAACATCGTCTTTGAACTCTTACAGTGAAGAAAATAAGTATTTGAACACCCTGATATATTACAAGTTCTCCCACTTAGTAATAATGGAGGGGTCTGAATTTTTCATGATAGGTTCATGTCTACTGTGAGAGAGATAATCTAAAAAGAAAAGTCCAGAAATCACAACATATGATTTTTTTTAATGATTTATTTGTGTGATACAGCTATAAATAAGTATGTGAATACCTGAGAAAACCAATGTTAGTATTTCGTACAGTAGCCTTTATTTGCCATTACAAAAGTCAAACGTTTCCTATAGATGTTCTGCAGGTTTGCACACACTGCATTTTGGCCCACTCCTCCAACATAGATCTTCTCTACATCAGACAGGTTTCTGGGGTGTCGCTGAGAAACACGGAGTTTCAGCTCCCTCCAAAGATTTTTTATTGGGTTTAGGTCTGGAGACTGGGTTGGCCACGGCAGAACCTTGATATGCTTCTTACGGAGCCACTCCTCGTTTTTCCTGGGTGTGTGCTTCGGGTCATTGTCATGTTGAAAGACTCAGCCACGACCCATCTTCGATGCTCTGACTGAGGGAAAGAGGTTGCTCCCCAAAATCATCATTAGTTTTTCTCCAAACACGGTTCGTAGAATTATGACCAAAAAGTTCAATTTTGGTCTCATCTGACCACAAAACGTTCTCCCATGACGCCTCTGTATCATCCAAATGGTCATTGGCAAACTTAAGACGGGCCTTGACTGACTTGACTTGGCTGGTTTAAGCAGGGGAACCTTCCGTGCCATGCGTTATTTCAAACCATGATGTCTTAGTGTATTACCAACAGTCACCTTGGAAACGGTGGTCCCAGCTCCTTTCCGGTCATTGACCAAGTCCTGTCGTGTAGTCCTGGGCGGATTCCTCACCTTTCTAAGGATCATTGAGACCCCACGAGGTGATATTTTGCATGGGGGTCCACTCCGATTGAGATTGACCGTCATCTTTAGCTTCTTCCATTTTCTAATGATTGCTCCAACAGTGGAGCTTTTTTCACCAAGCTGTTTGGCAATTTCTCCGTAGCCACTTCCAGGCATGTGGAGTTGTCCAATTTTGTCTCTGGTGTCTTTGGACAGCTCTTTGGTCTTGGCCATGTGAGAAGTTTGAGTCTTATTGATTGTATGAGGTGGACGGGTGTCTTTATCCAGCTCACGACCTCACACAGGTGCATCTGATTCAGGACAATACATGGAGTGAAGGTGCACTTTTAAAGGTGGACTAACAGGTCTTTGAGGGTCAGAATTGTAGCTGATAGACAGGTGTTCAAATACTTATTTGCAGCTGTATCACACAAATGAATCGTTAAAAATCATACATTGTGATTTCTGGATTTTTCTTTTTAGATGATCTCTCTCAGAGTGGACATGCACCTATGATGAAAATTTCAGACCCCTCCATGATTTCTAAGTGGGGGAACTTGCAATATTGCAGGGTGTTCAAATACTTATTTTCTTCACTGTAAAAAGGTTTCATGTCCTTTCTCTCCAGTTATTTGTGAAGTTATGCATAAAACACCACTTTTATTCTCTTTCACCCTCACATCAGGTTCTTCTACATGGTAGTGGTGTTCTTCGTGTTCAGGATGCGTTTCTATGCCGCGTGGTGCGGTGCGGAAGCCGGGTGCATTAGCGCCGGTCTCGGCTGCTATCCAGAACGGGCTCAGTGTAAACCGGGCGGAGGACCCACTGTCAGCTACAGGTACCTGAAACTGGATTGCGCTCGCATGAAATGTGTGGCACCGGCAGCTAGTTAAATATGTAAAACAGAAATAGTACTTTTGCTTCAGCGAGTGTTTTCTGTTTTGTCAATGTAAGTTTATTATTTTATGTTTTTCTCAAGCCCCGAGTCATTGACTGAAGAGACATACGACTTCAAAACCATCCAGAACATCGACTGCTACAACACGGACTTCTGCGTCAAGGTGCGGCACGGCATGCGTTACTGGAACATGACGGTGCAGTGGTGGCTGCATCACTACATCTACCCCAACGCCCCCTTCAGATCCTACACACTCAGGTGAGTGGTCTTGACCTGATAACTTGGGAGAATTTGAAGCAAACTAATATTTATCGATTGGAGCATGAAGAGACAAATATATGTGATATGTTGTTTACTTAGAGCGGGCTGGACCATGTTCATCAGCGCCTATTGGCACGGCCTACACGCCGGATACTACCTCTCCTTCCTCACCATCCCGCTGTGCATCGCCGCCGAGTCGGCCATGGAGGCGTCGGTCCGGGCCCGGCTGGGCCCACGCGGTCAGAACATCTTCGACTGGGTCCACTGGTTCCTGAAGATGCGAGCGTACGACTACATGTGCATGGGCTTCGTGCTGCTCAAGGCCTCCGACACCATCAGCTACTGGTCGTCCATCTACTTTGCCGTGCACGTGGTGGCCGTGGGCTGCATAATAGTGGGAAGGGTTCTGAAAAGAGGAGGAGGCAAGAGAGGAGACAAGGAGAAGGCAGACGTTGAGAAGAAAGACAAGACGAAAATGGCAAATGGAGACAAAGCTGAAAAGGACGACTGAGTGAATTGTTGATATCCTGAACTGGAGGGACACGAGGTGGAGTTTGCTCAAGAATTTTATATCCAACAGTGCAACATGTTCTTTAAATGTACAATGATTCCTTGAGATAACAGTGACCCAGTTCAGATTTTTTTTTGAGAAAGATTTTATTTTGCTTTTACTTGCCTGCAAATATTTGCAATACAAGCACTGTATAATGGTGGTGGTGGTGAACTCAACTCAATTGAAAACGAGCAAGTTTGACCGTTAGAGGTCACATGTTGTCCATTGCCACTCCCACTTGTTTTCTGTCAATCTAAACATCCATCCATTTTCCGTACAGTATATCCTCAATAGGGTCGCAAGCATGCCGGAGCCGATCCCAGCTATCTTGGGCGAGAGGTGAGGTACACCCTGAACTGGTCGTGAGCCAAGGGGAGAACATGCAAAGGCCCCACAAGCCAGGCCAGTATTTGAACCCAAGTCCTCATAACTGAGAGGCGGGTGTGCT
Source organism: Syngnathoides biaculeatus (assembly GCF_019802595.1). Taxonomy (NCBI): domain Eukaryota; kingdom Metazoa; phylum Chordata; class Actinopteri; order Syngnathiformes; family Syngnathidae; genus Syngnathoides; species Syngnathoides biaculeatus. Next base: position 13,356,822 of record NC_084644.1, on the reverse strand, counting down.
AACCACTTATTTCCCGTGCCGCCCGAACTAAGCGTAAAACAAAGTGATGTGTAGTAAAAACAATCACAGAGCTTTGTGTAGCTAAATGTTAACAAATGGTGGAAAACGCCATAGATGGGCAAATAGCATCACTTCTTTAAACAACCCATGTTTGAACTGGTGAAGCAACACGTAGACAGAAATATAAAAATACTCAGAGGCATATATTCTTTACTGTAAAAATAACTAATTAGGTCAGTTGTGAAACTTCGTGTATGTGTCTCTCTATTCCACTGCTTCCAAGTGGCCATGGCGCACACCCAAAGGAGCAGCACATTGTACATTCAATTGAGGCAAAAATTATGGCAGTTTTTAAAAATTCTTCACATTTTATTCAATTGTGTTTTCAAATGTTTTTTTTTATTAAGTACAATATGTAGAGTTTTTTTAACTAAAAATGGGGAAAGGCTTGAATGAATTGATAGCATTCGTTTCATTTTGTAGGGCAACATGATCTGTGATGCAAGTGTCTTCAATAACAAGCAGGGTTACAGAATGAATTCAAGACATATTTCAAGACGCCACTACATAAACAATACACAGGTCAAAAACGCAGTTATTTTGGAACCATTACGCCGCATGGTGTGAATAGGAATCACGATGTCTGAACAGAATTAACACATGCCGCAACAGTAATGTAAATAGCCTGAACAGTGCATTCGCTTCAATTCCAACATGGTCAAAATATTTGCAATATCTGTACTGCCAAGATATTCCAGCAGCTGATTTATACTGCAATGTATCAGAAATGGAACAAGGAACGAATCCATTTTTGCTTTTGGGATTTCTGTTGTTCAAGTTCTCAACTGAGCATGTTCAGTGTTTTAGCGTGTCACGTAATCTGAACAAAAAAAATGAATGTAATGCTGTAGATTTGTACACTGTGTGTCAGGGGGAAAAAAAGTCAGCAATATTTAGTTGTGTTTCACTCTCTTACTTTAGCAGTACTGTATTGTTATTCTGACTGGATGGCTCAGTGCTTTTTACGTCCTGTGCTCGGCCAAGTCCGTAATTGGACTGGTGTTTAATGTTCGAGTCTTGAAATGCTTCATCAGCCTTTTAAAGTCCACCCAATGTTTTTCTGTGTATTCATTTGCATCTCAAATGTTCCTTTTTATTGTCTTCAGAGTTCTTTATTTATTTAGATCTCTTTGGCTTGTGTGTCTTTTTTGACTGTGGCACCCCCTGTTTTGAGTTCTCCTTTCAACTATGTCACGTTCCGAATGTTGCATACTATACATTTCGACAAATACTTTGCAGTATATACAGTAATACCCTGATAATTCTTGCTCTATACGATGTTGGTTTCGCCGTCACTGTGGACTGCACCTTTACAACACAAACACACCTGCTTGTTACCTCATCACGGGTTTTTCACAACGACTGTTATAAATTCCATTTTTGAAACTTGTAAATTGCAAGTAAAGTCACAACTTCAGCATACGGTGAATATTAAGTCTACACACCTGTTCAATTGCCAAATAAGACCAAAAGAAATCATTTCAGAACTTTCTCTACCATTTACATATAATCAACAACGCAATTAAAAAAAAGGTTTCAAATAATAAAGGAGGGGAAATAAAAATAACTGAGGCACCGTGGGTGCATAAGTGTGGACACCCTATTTTGACTGAAGCTCTGGATCATACACATGCCTCAATTTAGACTGCCTCAGATTTACATCAAATACATTTAAGATGTTCTAGTTGGCTTTTCCTACTTTTCTTATTTTGCCAATTGAGTTGTACAGATTAAAGAGTACATTATTAGTATTTTTTTTTAATTTAAAAAAAATCTTCCTATCCACCTGGCATTTGAACGTGAGTGTGTAGACCTTTTACATCCACTGTGTTACACAGTCACCTCCACAATGAGCATTTTTATACTTGACACAATTTTTCTTTTTTCTTTTTTTACAACATCAATTGTTCAGTAACTAGTTATTAGATAGCATGAATGGGAAGAACTGTGGCACTAGTCATAGGTTATAATGGGTTAAAGCATACAAGGAAGTATGTCCACCTACCAAGGGTATAAAGTCCATAAAGGACTGAAAGAGATTCCAGGAAATACACCGCTTCTTCAAGACAAGATCCCCTTTTTGTGTTACATTTTATTTGAACTTTTATAAGTAGTTACAGCCTTACAGGGTAAAATACGTCAGCGTAATGGACCCACACAGACAAGGATCAAGTGACCATGTGGACGACTATGCTGAGTGTGCGTCATTATTTTTGTTCCAGCACCAAAATCTGATTCTTTTGGCCTATTTCTAAACATGTCTTAAAAGCTTTCCTTCGCTTGCAGATATTTACTCCAGTGGCCAGGAGTCACTGAGATTAAGACGTCCTTCGTCTAGAGGGTCCAATCGGAACTACCCTCACTTCAATTGGAACCCGGCGGCCACGGAAGTACACAGGGAGGAGGAGGATTATGATGAAGTGGAGGGGTACAGGGAAGCGGAGCAGGAGCTTCGGGACCTCCGCACAATCCCGCTGCCCATGACGTTGAAAAGAGCTGTGAGGTCTGAAACTATAATAAATATATTTTTTTCTATGCTGTTGCCAAATAGTAAGAAATCTCACACTTGATCTTCTCATACAGAAAAGTCAACACACCCATTTTCAAATGGAATTTTTTTGTGACATGAACAAAATGCACAATTTAATTGAAAAAGAGAGGGAAGGTAAAAGAAAAACTGCAATGATGTCAGGAAAAGCCTACTTGAACTTCTGGTTTATTTTGGGTTAATCAGAGATACAGTAAATACCAAAAGCCTGGTATTTAAATGGGGTGTGTAGACTTTTTATTTCCACTCTCGTTCCATGACGGCAAAATGTAATTAGATTACATTTAACAACATTGCATTTTTATTTTTGTAATGTATTGCCAGCTGTGTTGCAGTAAATGGATGGCAAAAAACCTGCCACATTTTCTTTCTTCTACAGTATTACCGTTGTAAATGTTTCCTCTCTCCAGGCAAGTGCAGGAAATGCAGGTTCCCGTGCCCTCCTCCAGGATGTCGTCGTGGAGACAAAGGAACCGCAAAACGTTGCAGAAAATCAAAAATAATGCCACAGAGTTCCTACGTCTCTTTATGCTCTGGAGGAAATCTTTGCAACAAATCGGAGGTGCAGTATGACAACTAATTAGGTCAGTTCAAGATGTTCAGATTATTTTGAACATTTTGGGACCTACTTTTTCACATTACAAGTATTACCGCATTTCAAAAATCCTACACAGTTTGCAATAAAATCTCCGTTTCATCCCCATTAAAAGAGATATTTCACATAAATACCTCCTCTTTAAAGATTTCATAACCAATTCAAATCGCTCCTACTTTAGTTTCCACATTCAAATAATTTCTACATTCCCTCAATCACACGTTTTATCACAATTAATTTCACATTTCAGTTCAGGGCGGCATGGTGGTTCAACTGCAAAGTGTTGGCCTCACAGTTCTGAGGTCCTGGGTTCAATCCCGGGCCCCCCCTGTGTGGAGTTTGTATGTTCTCCCTGTGCCTGCGTTGCTTTTCTTCGGGCACTCCGGGCTTCCTCGCACATCCCAAAATCATGCATTAATTGAAGACTAAATAGCCCCTAGGTGTGAATGGCTAGCAACCAATTCAAGGTGTACCCTACCTCCTGCCCGTTGCCATTTGGGATAGCCTGCAGCAATCCTGCGACCCTCGTGAGGATAAGGGGCTAAGAAAATGGATGGAGGCATTTCAGTTCACCTTCAGATTTTCACCATTAACATATTTAGCATGTTGTAATTGGGTTTAGTTGTTCATTTCCACCGTCGACCAGCAGCCTTCCCAGTTAACATGGATATTTGTGAACGCGTTAGACATTTTTTGTTCACGACTTTGTGTTCCTTCATCCTCCACAGGCAACTTTGGCGGAGGTGTCCAGTCTTACTTCCTTTTCCTGCGCTTCCTGGTGGTACTAAATTTTGTGTCTTTTTTACTGATCGCTGGGTTCGTCTTCATCCCTAGCATCGTCTTCAGATCTGCGACCAGCGGCCTTGTGAACAACACTGGTAACGGACTCAAATCGATAACATGATGTGTGTGTTGTGTACACGCTGACGTTGCATGTGACTATTGTGTGTGTGTGTGTGGGGGGGGGGGTTTGCAGGGCCCGAGGAGTGCCTGAAATACGATCCCAATCCTCACATCTTGGTTGCGTTCTATACATACGTTCTTGACTTCCTTTCAGGAACGGTGAGAATGAGCTCAAATGACCTAACACAACTTGCTTAAATTAGAACTGCTTTAGTCTAAGAGATTTATTGGTGACTTCGTTTATTATTATTATTATAATCACATTGACTGAGTAAAGTTTGTGAAGTGGCAGATTACCTTTTTTTTTTTTTTTTTTGCCTGATAATTCTCATGCAATTGCTGCAGACAAATTTATTACAGCATTATTAATCAAAAGCCCTTTGCAGTGGCGGATCATCATTCGGGTCCCACAAGGCAATTGCCCGGAGCGCTGAGATTTCCAGGGGCCCCTAAATGTCTCATAAAAATGTAGTGATAAAGTTCTCTTCACGGTCACTGATGGTGTAGTTGTACACACGCCTGACTTTGGTGCGGGCAGCGTGGGATCGATTCCTGCTCAGTGATGGTGTGCCCTGCGACTGACTGTCGACCAGTTTGGTGTGTAGTCTGCCTTTCAATATTTGCTGGGAAAGGCTCCAGTTTGGTGGTTTAGATTTAAAAAAAAAAACAACAACAGTATTTTCCTTTCACCTTCTCCTCTCCTCTGCGCCACAGGGCTAAGTCTGCTTCATGCCAACGAATTAACCGTGCCAACGAATTAACTTTAACGGCAGTGAAAAGGATCAAGCTAAGTTAAGCATTTTGATGTCTGTGCTCGTAAATTAAGACTAAAACGATAACAATTGCTTTAAACCTGAAAACACTTTTTTAAAACTGTTTTAATAAGACGTTTGGGGCACCCAGGAAATCTGTATTTGCCTAATGGTACAGTCCTCCCCTGGTCCAAATAACCATCCGCCTGTTCCCATTCACCAAACAGAATACTGTAATAGCTTTGTGTTCCACTTGTATTTTGATGCATTTACTTTTGCCACTTGTATGAAAGTGCACTGATATAAAATGTCTCCCTTGCTTCAATAAAGGCTGGGCAAACTAAGATCTAACAAATTATGTAGTGACTCTATGCTTTTTCACCCCCACCCCCCTCCGCCCCCACTTTATTCAGGGTTTCATGGAGTATTCATACATGTTTTATGGCTACTACAGCAACATGCTGGTGGGTGACAACAACTTCTCCTACAACCTCCCGCTGGCCTACATGTCCACCGCCGTTTTCTACTTTGCATTTTGCCTCATCTGCATCATGGCCCGGTCGGTCTGAGCGAATGTTCTTTGTGCGTTATATTTGTCACACGTGTGTTCATTTGACCACACAAACAAATAGATCTGTCCTCAGTGCACCTTTGAACTCTTCCCCGACCGCTCTCGCGCAGGATGGGGATGGCGGCTCGAGTCGCCGTGGCAACGGGAGGCAGCGCAGTGGGAGACTACAGCTTGATTGTGTTCACGGGCTGGGACTACGGTTGCCTGGGAGACCAAGCGACCAAGCTGAAGCAGAAGAACATCCATTACCAGCTACAGGTCAGAGCGGGACACTCACACCACCATTTTAGTTTGTAATATTTCTATACTGTAGTGCTTTGTGATGCGAGTGACCAGACCTCCAAGTTTTTCGAGGTACAAGCTGTTGTTCGGCTGATTTTTTTTTTTTTCGTTCGCCTCCCCCTGTTCTTGCCGAGCCTACTCCAGCTGACTTCAGGCAAAAGGCGGACTACACCCTAAACTGGTCACCAGTCAGTCACAGGGCACACATAGATAATCATTCACACTCACGATCATACCATCAATGAGTGGGAATTGAACCCACGTACCCGTACTAACATCAGGCGAGAGTACCACGACACCATCATTAAATGGGATGCAAATCCTCCTTTCTTCTTGACCTGCGACAAAGAAAAAAAATGTCAATGCAAAATACATTTTTATGCATATATGTTATGATGGCGGCGTGGTGGAGCCTCTGTAAAGTGTTGGCCTCACAGTTCTGAGGTCGAAGGTTCGATCCCGGACCCGCCTGTGTGGAGTTTGCATATTCTCCCCGTGCCTGCGTGGGTTTTCTCCAGGCACTCCGGTTTCCTCCCACATCCCAAAAACATGCAACATTAATTAGACACTCGAAATTGCCCCTAGGTGTGATTGTGAGTGAGAGTGTTGTCTGTTTCCATGTGCCCTGCGATTGGCTGTAAACCACATTAGGGTGTACCCTGCCTCCTCCCCGCTGACAGCTGGGATAGGCTGCAACACTCCCGCAACCCTCGAGAGGATAAGTGGCTAAGAAAATGGAAAAGAAAATGGATATATTCTATGATACGGTGGGATGATCGATAGAATAGTAGAATATTCCCTGCCACAGCCCTAAAAGTAATGTTAAAAAAAAAACACATACACGTTGTTCCTTCCTTATAATCTTTTTGCAAATAAGTCTGTAGAAACATCAAGAAAATAGCTTACAGCATTTGACTTTGACTGACCACCCCCCCGACCCCCTGCCCCTGTCCATTTGTAACCAAATTATGATGAACAACCCCATTTTGTCAAGCAGTTGTTGTTCATTTCAAATAGCTTATACATAAATGATGTGTTGCGCTACCTGCACGTGCCTCCTCACTGTTTATGCTCCTCTCAGGTGGATCTGGAGGAGGAACTTAGGAAGAAGAAGACAGCCGCTCTGAACACGTGTCAAAAGATAATCATGAATTCCCTCCGCATCATCATGGGTTTTGTCGCTTTTGGGCTCATCACGGCCGCCTGTTTTGGCATTTTTGTGGCCACCGTTTTCAGTCAGGTGACAACCACTCGTGACACACACACACACACACAGGAAATATTTATTAGACATACAGAGCAGTTTATAATTAATATGGATTTTTTTTTTCATGTCCAATGCCGATTCTGATATTTAGCAGAATAAAATTCAGGTAACCGAGTCATTGGTTGATTAATTGATATTAAAAAATGCATAATGAATAACATTACTTATTTTTTTGGTCCCTTAATGCTTAAAACAATACAGATATGAAATACAGTGAGAAAATTTCCCTGTTTAACAGCACTTTGTCCTTTTATCCAACAGAGGAAAAAGAATACATAATTATCTTTTTCTTATGTTGTAATGTGTAACATCAAAACTATTACACCTATTACAAAGTATAATTGTTATTTTGTCACTTTCTCCACCCTACAGGAAAGGAGTGGCCAGAATGGGATTCTGGGTTTGATTTTTGAGTATCTGCCCTCCATGGTGATCACCGCTGGCAACTTTCTGGTGCCTTTGCTCTGCGACCAGATCGCCCTGGTGGAGCGATACCCACCCAGCACCACCGTCATACTGGCCCTGCTGAGGTTCGATCACCATACGGTATATGTGAGGTTGAATTTTTCAAGTGGAGGAAAAGTTACAAGACAAAAGAGTTATAACCGGTTATAACCAGCTGTCAGACAGTGACTCTTTGCCTACCCGGTTCTATTGCACAGGCAGTAATTTACATTTTTTTATGTGCCTGTGCCGTGTGTGCTATATCAAGACTATGTGTAACGTTTAAGGCCGTGTGGAGGGACTCAAAACAATCCCTCTTAAAGCTGTGTGTTGGCATAGCAACCAGACACCCGAGTATGTGGTATTGCGGGTTTTGAAGTCGTCGGTGTAACCTTAGCAGACACAAACATCACAAAAGGAAAAGAAATGCAATGAATACAAGAATACGTAATTATGGCTGTGGTAATGGTAAATCCTCTTTACAGTTTTCAATGGAGTATTTATGAAATATCCTCGTTTTGCACAGATTAAGGTTCATGTACTCGTACTCTCTAATACCCACTAGTAAGACAATTCGCAGCACTAATAGAACAACTATTTGTTACTACAGTCGTAACTTTTTTTCTCTACTACTGTACTACATTTCTTCACGCTACTATGGAAACTCTGGCGTTTAAGTAGTAACTACATAACACCTAACTAGTAACTGTTATTAGTGAGATAAAATTGTGCACTGGATGACATTTGTGAACTACTAGTGCTGCTAACAAAAGAATAGATGTTAACTAGTAGAATTTTACAGCGTAAATAATAGTACTAGTAGAACACTTGTTTTTTTTTTTTTTATCTAGTGTGTAATTTTGCCTCATTCGTAAGATGTAGTAGTTGTCCTGGTACGGAGGACAACGAATATGCTGGTACCGTACTTTATAGAAAGCTGTTTAAGCATTTAGTTGATACCCTTGATATCCAGTATAAGGTCCATGTACTAGTACATCCTCACTAGTAAGACAAGTCAATGCACTAGTAGAACACTAGTTGAACAAATGTGTCTTAGCCACTAATAGCTTTATTTCTACCACTGCCTTCCACTATTGTGTGGCATTTTTGCACACTACTAGGACAACTTTGGAATACCACTAGAACAACTACGTGTCACTTGATTTTAGTAAAACAATTTGAGCATTTATTTCTATGTTCTTGATATCCACTTTAAGGTCCTTGGACTAGTATGCTAATTTGTCATCACTAGTGAGACGATTCACTCCACTCGTAGAATGACTTACTTGTAATGTTTCATTACTGTATGATGGTTTCAGAATTTATTCTATCTAGCACCGGTACTAGTAGAGCGCAGATGTGAACTACTTTTGACTCATGAGTAACATTTACTTCTCATTCTACTAGTGCGCTTACAAGCGAGGACAAAGAGTGTACTAGTATATGGGATGTATTAAACTGTATAACTAGGATATGGAATAAATGCAGAAACAAGTTTGCATGATTTGCATTCACTGTATGACTCACTGAACTCTCGAATATAAATGAACGTGTTGCGTTCAGGGCGGTGTTCCTTCGCCTTGTGAGCTTGGGAGTGCTGCTGTTCACGCTGTGGAGTCAGATCACATGTCAGAGGGACATGGAGAAGTGTAGCCTGTGCCAGTACAACCACGAGGAGTACCCAGTAAGCGTACCAAAACGACACGGCACAACAATTTAAAGACACAGGGACTAAAACCTGTTGAACTATCCATCCATTTTCTTCACCGCTTATCCTCACGAAGGTCGCAGGGAGTGCTGCAGCCTATCCCAGATATCAATGGGCAAGAGGCGGGGTACACCCTGAACTGGTTGCCAGCCAATTGCAGGGCACACAGAGACAAACAGTCGCACTTACAATCACACCTAGGGACAATTTAGAGTGTCCAATTAATGTTGCATGTTTTTGGAATGTGGGAGGAAACCGGAGTCCCCGGAGAAAACCCACGCAAGCACAGGGGGAACGTGCAAACTCCACAGAGGCGGGGCTGGGATTGAACCTGCTTCCTCAGAACTGTGAGGCCAGCTCTTTACAGCTGCTCTACCGTGCCGCCCCTGTTGAACTATTCGGCAGAATATTCAAGCACAATCATTTGTGCACCAAAGTCTAGTTTTGTAGTTTTACTGATAGGCTCCTCACAACTGCCTCATTGGACAATGATAGATATACTCAAAAAGCGAGCTGTCATTACTTCCTTAACATCGATAACGTCCTTCCCCCAATAAAATCCTTGAAGGGCCCCTTTAAATGTCTCCACAAGGGGGCGCAAATCCCCCACGGTAACGTTTTCCATGTCTTGATGCCATGACATCCAGAAATGTCACCTTGTGCAGGCTGCACATGTTGCACATACCAGAAACCAGAACTGCAAGTAAAGTCTATTTTTCTGTTGTTAGTATTTACTACTAGAGCATTTTGTGCTACTCATTTCACAGCATTGGTAAAAATATAGGAACACGTTTTGCGTAAAACAACCTGAGCCAATGCTAGCTAGCTCTGTGTTTTACTTAAATACAGGAGTTGAATTAATACTTCTACTTTTACCAAACATTTTGTAACTGTGTTGAGATGTCATGATTGTCGGATGTATTTACTTCTTTGGTCGTGTTTGCGTCAGTGCTGGGAAACTCGAGTGGGGCAAGAAATGTACAAGCTGAGTCTCTTCGACCTCATCGTCACCGTCGCCGCGCTCGCGTTGGTGGAGTTTCCGCGGAGGTGCACTTACACAATAACAAATGATCCATATCGCACATTTACGTTTTAGTACAAGTCTTGTGGTTGTGGTTGGCAGGATACTGGTGGACAACTGGTCCAACAAGGTGGCCCAGTGGTTTGGTCGGCAGGAGTTTGTGGTGTCTGCCAACGTGCTGGGCTTGGTGTACGGTCAGACGGTGGTCTGGGTGGGGGCTCTCTTCTGCCCCCTGCTGCCCGTCATCAACGCAGTCAAGTTCATCATCCTCTTCTACTGCAAGAAGGTAACCGTGACAACGTATTCGACGCTCTGCTTCACTTGTCTGGGAAGTCCATGTACTAGTATGTTCTTTCTCCTTAGTAGGACAACTTTGACATACTAGTAGGACAATGTTAATGTTAGTAGTGAGACAAAGTGGTTCACTAGTTGACATCTGTGTGCGACTAGTACTGCTTTTGAACCACTAGAATTTTACACAGCCTCTGGTACTATTAGTAGCACACAGTTGTCAACTGGTGCAACTAGTTCCCTCATTTTGAGCATGTCCAAAGTTGTCCTACTAGCTTTCCATAGATCTCTTTGATTCCCCTAATGTCCATCTTCAGATCCATGTACTATTACACTCTTTTTCCTCGCTAGAAAGACATTTCAGTGGACTAGAACATTTATTCAATCTGCTGCTACTTGAGTGTGCTGAATTAGGAATGAAAACTCATCGGCTAGAAATAAATTAATAAAAATAATAATTCATTTTTCCTTCATGTCCATCTGAAGTTCCATACACTGTTACGCTCTTTCTCCTCATTCGTAAGATAATTCAGTGCACTAGTAGAATGACTGTTTAGTAGTGTAGTTCTACCCCCTCCCCCATACTAGATGACATTTTTGCACACGACTAAAACAACTATGCATACTAATAGGACAATTACATGTTACTAGTGAGGGAAAATTGTGCACTAGTTGCTCTGTGTGGTACTTGAACCACTGTTAATTGCAGCAATTTCTTCACAAGTAGTACTAGTAACACCGATTTGTCAATTAGGGCGCAGTTTTACCTCACTGATAGCATGTAGTTGTGTGCTAAGTGTCTGCTAAAGTTATCCTGACATTGCGGACCAAGAGGGTACTAATACACGGGCGTGGATATCAAGGATGTTGACAATCCTACTTGCCATAACTCCCAAGTGGCTGCTTGGCGTCCCCTCAGGTCACACTCTTCTACAACTGTCGACCGGCGCTAAAGACCTTCCGCTCCACCGCCTCCACCCTGGTCTTCCTGGTGGTGCTGCTCTTCGGGTGGGCCATGTCCACTCTGGTTCTGATCTACAGTGTAGCTGAGTGAGTAGTACCTCGGTTACTGTGCTTCATTATGTCCTGCTGTACTCGTATGTTCAAGGAGGAGTTTCTCACGTGGGAATGGATGTTGTTCAAGAGCCACGTTTCGTCCTTCCCGTACAGGATTCGCCCATCAGTGGGCTGCGGGCCCTTCCGCTTCTTCCCCTACATGTGGGCCATCGTCCCGACGTCTTTCGACCGTCTCTCGGAAGTCACCCAGGAGTTTCTGTTCTTTGTTGGATCCCAGGCTTTCTCCATCCCTCTGTTTGCCTTGTCTTGGTCAGTCGAGGTGGATGTGACACGCACACGACAGCCACAACATTAGGAACAATCTAACGAGCAACTTTTCCACATTAGCCAAATTTATTGTGAGCTAACTGTATATTGAAAACTCCACGTTTAAAGAGATTAATTAATAAGAACATTTTTGAGGCTCTTGTGTATACAGTATTATCTCGTTGTAACCTCACAGTTAGGAGATGAGTGAGTTTTTTATCTGAGTACTCAAACCTTTTCCCCCATCCCCAGAAAACACACGTTAAGTGTATTAAAGACTTGTCCGTGGTTATAAATGTGAATCCGGGTTAGGGCCCAGCTGACCCGCACCCTACTGAGGAAAAGCGCTGTCGTGAACGATTAATGTATTTTCCAGGTGTACCTAATGTTGTGGCCATTCAGTTCCTCCATCACTTCCATGCTAAGTGATTTGTTTTCTCCCCCACAGCATCGTGATGTGTTACTTCATCGCTCTGGCTGCTGTTTACGGTAAAAGCATTACTTTGCTCAGAGCTCAGCTCAAACAGGTACGCATTTCTCTTACTGATTATTTTTTTCCATTTTTGTCTCTTGTTGTTATTGGTCTGCGCATGGACTTTTTTTCTCTCTCTCTCTCTCTTACAGGAGGGTCGCGACAAGCAGTTCTTGGTCAGGCAGATTGAGAACCTGAGTCGTCAGCTTCAGATACCAACAAGAGACTTTGCGTGACAACCCTTTCCCCATTACAGACTCTTTTATTGCTGATGTCGCTATTTAAAAACGGTCTTATTATTTTTACTTCATATATATATATATATATATATATATATATATATATATACACACACTACTGGTGGCACGGTGGATCAGTTGGAAAGCGTTGGCCTCGCAGTTCTGAGGACCCGGGTGTGATCCCGGCCTTGCCTTTGTGGCGTTTGTATGTTCTCCCCGTGCCTGCGTGGGTTTCCTCCGGGCACTCTGGTTCCCACATCCCAAAAACATGCAACATTAATTAGAGAATCTAAATTGCCCCTAGGTGTGATTGTGAGTGCGGCTGTTTTTCTCGATGTGCCCTGCGATTGTCTGGCAACCAATTCAGAGTGTACCCCGCCTACTGCCTGTGGACAGTTGGGATAGGCTCCAGCACTAGTATTCCCCGCGACCCTTGTGAGGATAAGCGGCTGAGAAAATGGATGCATGGATATCTACGACTATAGCAGTTAGATTTGACTGTGGGAGGATGCAAGAATATCTGGAAAAAATACATTCAATTACGCGGAGAACAAGCAAACTCCACACAAGGAGGCCGCAGCAGAGATTTGGACCGTGAACCTCAGAACTGCAGAGCAGATGTACTCACCACTCTATCGCCGTGCTGCGAAAAGATTCAAACAAATTCACTTGTTTTACTTTGCAAAGCACAATGGGAACAAAAAGCATGTTGTATAAATGTAGATAAATGAAAGGAATTTATGATATTTTACGTTTACATTATTTGGGTACCTGTAATGTACTGTACTGTGCTGTACTGTAGGACTTTCTTTGTTGATACTAATAAATTCTTCGATTAATACCGCCATCTTGTGTCCAAACGGAGTTATTGCGAGTGGGGACCTTTAATGTTTACTTCCGATTGTGATCTTCCGGTGGCTAGCTAGCAAAAGCAAAGAGTCTCCAAGTAAGTTGATTCAATCTATTTCATCTTATTTAAACGGGTACTACAGTATATCGTGTCCGTGGGTGTTTAGTAGTTGCTCAATTCTGAGAACGAGTTAATATCGAATAGCATGAAGAAGCTAGCTTGTAAGCTATGGAAAACGTTTATTCGATCTCCTTAATAATCAAGTCTAGAAAAATCCATGTGCAAGTATACTTTTTGTCTACTTCTACGAGATGTCTTATACTCACTAATACATAAATTTAGCACACTAGGTAAATGACTTTCTTACTAGTAAGGCACACTAATAAAACAAATTTGGCATAATTAATGGGACATCTAGATGCTTGAATACATAACAGCACTAGTTGACACCAGCGCGCTACTAGTAATACTAGTGAAAGGATCGATTTTCAACTAGTCAAATTTTATTTGATGAGTAGCATGCTGTTGTCAACTTTTGAGAACAAAGAGTATACTAGTACATGGGCCTTAGCCTGGATGTCAAGAATAGCAAATACATGCTCAAATGGTTTTCCCTAAAGCTGTTTTACCACTAAGCGCTTATTTCCATTGCAAAAATGCCACTTTTGGCCGAGTAGTACACATTTATACCCTACTAGTACACTATTGTGCTGCACAATCACTGACATTATCCTACGAGTGTGCAGAGTTGTTATACAGTGGTGGAACGCAGAAGTGGCAAGATAAAGTTACTAGTAAGACAGTCATTCTACTAGTATCCCCTCTTCTTTCCACCATTGGGCTGAATTGTTTTCCATCATATGCGACTACACAAAACCAAAGTATTTGTTGTAGTTTTTCTATCATTAAGTGTTGACATATTTGTGAATATGTGTTGAAATTGAGTGTTTTACTCTTGATTTCCACCAGAGTTTCTGTTCAATCTCACTAGGAGCCTCCTGGGTTAACCATGAACATTCTCCCCAAGAAGAGCTGGCACGTCCGCAACAAGGACAACGTCGCCCGGGTGAGGAGAGATGAAGCTCAGGCAGCCGAGGAGGAGCGAGAGGCCAAGCGGAGAGTGGAGCGCGCAGAGCAAGAGGTGACTTTTGTTGCCTTACACTAGTTGTGGGCACGGAAAACATTCAGGCCTCCTTCATTTTTTTCACTCTTTGTTTTATTGCAGGCATTTGCTAAAATCATTTAAGTTCATTCTCCCAATCATTAATGTACACAAGACACCTATTATTGACAGAAACTCAATTGTTGAACAATTTTAAGTTTTTGCAAACTTACAATGAAAATGTCAACGAACTTTTGTTCTTTTTACTCCACAAAAAAATCATTGCTAAATATACATTTATAATTAATAATATAAATTGTAGATATGATAGCTCGCTTCCAAATTTATTTGATTTTTTTTTTTTTTTAATTCACAATCATATCCCTGTTTTTTTTCTCGGTGTAATACTGAATTATTGCTTGCAAAATATTCTTTTGCAGTGCACGCTGACAATTGAATTATGCTCCCAAACAGTTTGATAGTGAACGTTATTTTGTTCCCTGTATTTAAAATACAAAAACTATCTTTTTGTGCATTGTATTCTGTGTATTCTCAGCCATGATGGTTACTAATTGATTAATTGATATATTACATTGACTGATTGAATTAAAACATTCAAAGGCATAACTTTTGCTACGTCAGCGTTTGGGTGTGCTCACTCAGGTACTTTCCAATGTGATGGTGAAATTTTGTAAGGAATTTATAAAACTGACAGCAGTGATGTATTCCATTGATGGATGAACTTGCTCTGGGTTCGATTAGTTTACAAGTGTCGGCTTGTCTCTTTTGACCCACAACAAAGTACCAATGCCGATTTCTAACTTGCATTTGCGTATAATTCTACAAATATAATTCTGGTTTCTTTCAAGTGACTTGTGCGGAATGTGACGCATGAGGTAGTCCATCTTCGATTCGATCCACTTTTCCTTCCGAAAACTCGGTTTCTACTTTGGCTTCGTAGCACATTTTTCAGACCGGAGCATTCTCCCTCAAAAAGAGAAAATTGAATCCATTTTCACCGCTTTTCCTTCTATTTGCACATACTCCGACAGTCATTGCATCTTAAATCAGAGCATTTATTTTTTATTTTTTTCACTTTCATGAAGGTAAACAATGAGTAGCCTATCTTTCGCTCTACGATGCCCAGACCGCTTTGCTAACTTATCACCGGTGCTGTCCAAAGCTTTGTGGAGGGCTGAGCCAAGAAAGAGTCCACTTTGGTGGGGCTCCAGGATCATTTGACCTCCGGGTCTCGGGTGTTTTGTTTCGCTTGGCAGAGCTCTGCGCTCTGCTAAGTGCTCTTGGTCTTCCCTACGATTACACAACGTGTCCCGTGTCGCGCGCCTCAGGCACGGACCGAGTTTCTGCGACGGAAAGCCCGAGCCGCTGTCCAGTCGGAAGGAGGAGGAAACCTCGAGGTTAACAATGATGATCAAACTGGAGCCTCGGAACATCTCAACCTCTTTCCCGTTGAGGAGTCTGTGGAGAAGAAGGACAATGAGGAGTATCTCAAGGAAAAGAAAGAGGAGAAGGTACAGTGACTGTACTACATGCTTTTTTCACATTGTCTATGTTGTGCTTGTACATGAAATTATTTTATTACAAAAAGGGTCAAAGTGAATCCCTTCAATGGGCAAACGGCAGCCACTAACCTTAGTAAGCGGACAAAAATATTACATGTACCTGTTTAACGAAAGGATGGAAAATGTTTTTTTTTTCGTCTAATTCTTCAGTTAATCAGAAAATAATTATCAACCGATTAATCGATCATTAAAATTGTTGCTTGCAGTCCAGACAGACTCCAAATGGACTGAAATTATTTCTGTAGCACCTGTTGCGTTAACTATCAAAATCAATTTTCATCCAATTAATTGATGGGATCATGGGGAGAATAAATTCTAGCTTCAGCCATAGTCAAGATGTTATAAGCGTGCGTTGACCGCCCCTCCTCACGGCCGCCGGCATTCTCTCGACTTCCAGGAGAAACAGGAGCGTGCCATCGGCTTGCTGGTTTCACTGGGGCCGCAGCCGGGGACCGAGGTCACGCCGTGGTACATGAAAACGGGCCAGGAGAAGGAAGAGGAGAGGAAGGAGAAGGAGAAGAGGAGCGAGGCGAGGGGTGACAAAAGGAAGGAGTTGAGCGAGGAGGAGCGGGAGAAGAAGGACCGTCGGCTGAAGGACAGTTTGGACCCGTTGAAGGAGATGAAGAAAGCTTTGGGCGGGGCCGGCACCGAGATGCACAAGAGCAAGAAGAGAGAGAAGAGAGACAAAGTGGAAAAGAGGAGCACTGGGGGAAGGTAAGAAGGCTGCTTACTGCCAACCGGTGGGAGCAAAGTACAAAAATGTGATTATACTACATAAGTACATTTTTCAGGTGTTGGTAATTTACTTGAGAATTGATTTTTCTGACATTGCGAGTTTACAGTGCAGAATATGCACAAACGTAATTTGATTATTACTGGTTTGGCCTCGAAAATGATCATAGGATAATTAGTCTACTTTCTTGGAGGATGTCAGAAATCAATCTATGCTGAGTCTTCCTTGAGATTTGTAGTTTTACTTGTACCTAAATACAGATTGTGAGAACTTTTTCCAACTCTGCTATGCGCTATTTGAACGAATTTGGGCCCAATCGACAAGCGGCTCACTCCTCTTACCTTCTCAGCTCCATCGAGAGACTTCGAGCGGAGCGTCTGCAGCGCGAGGCGGAGGAGCGGCGGCGGGCCCTGGCGCTGCTGGCCCAGCGAAACGGCAAGGACAAGGAGTCGGGCGGGGAGCTGAACGAGCGCGAGCGGCCCTACAACAGCGCCTACTTCCCGGAGTTGGCCCGCAAGCGGCAACGACGCGACAGGGACAGCTGGAGGGACGAGATTTTAAAATTGTGAACTGTTGGCTTTGACCCAGAACAAAGACGAGAGGGAATCAACGCGACGTATTTACGTATTCTGTAAATATTTTGTTTAGGACTGAGAAGTGTCAGAATCTTTTGAAAATTGAACTTCATTTCAGGAGGCAAGGTACCACTGTATGTTGTTCAACTTATTTATGTAATATTGCAGTGCAGTTGTACACCAGTGCTAAACTACGACCTATAATCACAAATATACCGTACTGTTTAAGTAATACCTCTCAAAAGTTGGCATTAATAACTTTGTAAAGGTAGTGCTGTGAGTGTTTCTTTCTCTGGACTTAAAGGGGAAATCCACTGGTTTTCATGAACAGTGTATCCAAGGTCATGTAATATGTACTGTATCTTGAAAATGTGATGTTAAATCCTCTCTCATTTTTTAGTGTTTTGAGAAGATTTTTTTATTGACAATTGCATATTTTCAAGGGTGCTGCCATTTTCGCGAGTCAAATGACCTGCGTGCGCGGATGTGACGTGTACCGTGCCGCAACAAAGGCTTGATTACGTGGGAGGCCATTTATGCCCAGCGCTGATTTCTCTGATTTATCCTCATCTGATGAAGAAATTGCGGTATCGGTTCATTAGGAAGACTGAGGAATACTTCCAAACAGATTTGAACCCGTGGCTGTAAATGTTGAGTATTCGGATGGTTCTTCGGGTGCGATGACACGGAGTTTGACTACTCGGAGGCCTACGCGTGGGACATAAGTGCCTAAACAAAGGCCCCCGGCTACCGGCCCGGAACTGGTTCTTCTGACGGTAATGACGCAGAGTCGAGCGAGCTCCGGCGGAGGTTCCAGGCGCCGGAGGCCGTTAGCCCCGGATGCCGACGCTAGACTAAAGGCCTCTGCCGCCTGGAAGCTCAGCTCGCGGCCCACCGCCGGAGTTCACTCGTCAGACCCCGCTTCATTCCCGTCCGAAGAACCATCCGCAGCTGCCAGCCCAGAGTTCCGGGGGCCTTTGTTTACGCACTTATGTCCCGCACGTATGCCTCTGAGTAGTCAGACTCCGCGTCATTCCGCCCGAAGAACCATCCGAATATTCAACATTAATTACAGTCACAGGTTCAAATCTGCATGGAAGTGTATTCCTCCGTCTTCCCGATCAACCGGTACTGCTATTTCTTCATCAGATGAGGATAAATCAGAGAAATCAGCGCTGGGCATAAATGGTGTCCCATGTAATCGAACCTTTGTTGCGGCACGGTACACGTCACAACCGCGCACGTAGGTCATGTGACTCACAAAAATGGCAGCGCCCTTGAAAATTCATAATTGTCAATAAAAAAACTTCTCAAAACACTATTAAATGAGAGAAGATTTAACATCACATTGTGAAAATAGGGTACATATTACATGACCTCTTGGATACACTGTTCATGCAAAGCAGGAATGACAGACTCATGTTTTGACTTTTGTGTCATTAATATATAAAAGGTATGAATTTTTAATACAATCACACGTACATCTTGTGGGGGTGTCCAATTAAGCAGATCAAAAAATGGACGAATTGTCCATATATACCACAATTTTTATGTGACTTATATATGGACTGATGAACCAATTTTTTTATACAATTTAATATATTGAATCGTATTGAAAATGTCTAGTCAGTACAAATGCTATTGTCTAGCATTATATTTGACAATGCTCGTCGTGAAGCTGTGACGTCATCTGGCGGAGGCTTTGGGTACGTTTTTGCGAGGTGGGGGCGTGAGGTGGGTGCACACGTAGAAGAGAAGAGCAGCGAGGGGGGTGACTGGTTGGATGTTGTCATGTATGAGCAGCCTGAGGATGCACAATAGCAGGTCGAGACCACCGTGCTCAATTGCGGATTAGAGTAGGAGGAGGAGAGGAAGGCTCTTTTATACCCCCCCCCCCCCAAAAAAAAAAAAAAAAAAAACGAGGGGAACGAAGGAAGGGAGCCAACCCGAGACCGGAGGACACCGATGCTGTTGTTGTTGTGGCGGCGACGATGCGACCCCACTGCTGGCTGATGTTGGCTCTGACGGGGGTCATGTCGTACATCAGCCCGGAGAGAGCACTCGGCGCCCCGCAGAGAGAAGGTGAGCCGAGTCGGTGGAGGGATGGAAAGAAGGGATGTCGGGGGTTGAATTGAATAGCTGTCAGTGGAGCTAGAGAAGGGGTGGGGGCGGGTGGGGGGCTCTTTATTATGCTTTATTATCAACGTGGCCGTGAGATAATGTCAATTGTTATTGCAGCAGTGCAGGAGAATGGTGCATGCATGCAGTGATGCAAATAAAACGGAATCACGAGGGGGGGGGGCATGCAATGATGGGCCTCACATCGACGGCATAAAAAAAAGACAAGATAAAGACACTCGGATTATTCAGGCTTTGAAGCAATGCTGGCTAGCGTCTATTTTTAAGAATCCATACCCTACCCCCCCCCCCCGCTCGCCCCCCCCCCCTTACCAAGGTTTAGCAGAGTTGTGCAATACGTGCATGCCTTTGTGTTGTTTTGGTAAGACACTGCGGGGGCCTGATGGAAAAGGCCCTGTGTCAGGTTAGGGTAGGTTCCTATTTCTATGCACTATGTATAACAAAAAGATAAAATATGTATCGAGAGCCTTTGTTGATGATGATTTTGTACATCCTGTGCTGCATTGAAGATGATCTCTGACATCGTTTCCGATGGGGGATGTCAATTCCGACTTCTTTTCAACTCAGCAGGTTGTGACGGGTCCAGTTGCACCGAAAACTGTCAACTTTGCACCGAAATGGCAACACGCAACAAGCGTCCCTTGTCTCGGCGTGTCCCACATTTAGCTCAGCAACCTTGCTCTGACACTATTTTGGGAAGCTCATGCATTTTTAAATATACTCTGAAATTTATGCATGCGGTGTTGACAGTGAGATGACCTTGCTGGTGACTGTATTTTAAAAAAAAAATGTTCTACAGTCATGCTTTGACTCACGAGTTTAGATGAAAATTAGCATGCTACAGCATCGTACTTTATAAAAACATACAACACAATGAGAAGAGAAAACACTTTTCTTGCATTAATAGAATAGCAAATCATTAAGTTTGCATGTCATGATTTCATACTTCAATTCAATGGACATTGTGCTGCTCCTTCTGATGTGTGTCCCTTCGCCACCAGGTGACAGTATAATTCATATGTAGATAGAAGATATTCAAAACTGCTCAGTGAGCTGCAGTAATTTTTCTCAGTTTTTCACAGAGAATACTAAAACAACACCTGTGAGCATTGTATTTTTTATTTTTTTGTCTTTGTGTGTGCTGCATTGTTTCCATTCAAATATAACGTCGCGATATCCATGCTACATTTGCTATCCTGTCTATGGCACTTTGCATTGTGCGTTAGCAATAAGCTACCAGACTTGTATCAGACAGTTGTACGGTTTAGTGAAATGCATTCTCGTAAAATTTGTAATCTCGTTTTTTTCAATGTTCAAAAGCTGTTTTTGAGGTGATTATAGATTTACATTAATTTCTCATCTCTCTTCCATAAAGTTTACTTTGAAAGCACAGATATATCACTACAAGTACCTTTTTAAGTATTTCCCCCTGTACAGAAGTGAGGGCAACCATAGTTTTTGTTTATATTCGGGAATACAAAAGTGAGACACTTGATTCATGGATACGGAAAGCTTTTGGAACATTTATTCAATTTCCTTTCATGGGTTCATGTAGTATGTCCTTGTACAATGGCCATGTATTACCAGTGATGTTTTTTGTTTTCATCTGCACTCTAATAAGGTACCTAGTGCGGGAAAACTGTGTGCTACAAGTACTACTATTTGAGCACGAGATGTTAACTAGTACAATTTTATCACGTCACTCATAGTATTTGTGGTGCACAGTTGTCAACAAGCACAGTTTTGTCTCACTGGGCTCACCCACTCAGTAGTCTGCCAAAATTGTAGTACAAGTGAAGAAAAAGAAAAATAATATGAAAATTGGATACCTCGGAGCTTGATAACAGGCCAACAGGGATTCTTAAAAAGAAAGATTCTTAAAAACTGCTGCATCTTGCAAGTACTCATAACAAGAACAATAGAAAGTGCATGGATTGATACCATGGCAGCACAGTGGATGAGCGGTTAGCATGGGTTTGGATCTTGGCTCACGCCTCCCTGTGTGGAGTTTGCGTGTTCTAACAATCCAAAAGGAAAATCAAAGTAGGTTAAAGAATGAATTATATTTAGATGTGAATGTAAGAGCGGGTAGTCGTTTGTCTATGTGTGCCTTGCGATTGGCCGGCAACCACAACAACATTTGTCGTACTTTGTGGACGCAATCCGGACACTTGCAGGACTTGAACGGTTTTGCTGCGTTATGCTCTGGACAAAAGTTATTGAGACAACAAAGCAAAGTACTGTGGGGGCACTAATGTGTCATGGGGGTCCTCGGTGGTACCGACATCTCGTTATCCTGCTCGCAGAATCGCCAAAGTCTTGTTTTGGAAAACAAGAAAAATAAAGAAACAAGAAGACTCCAGATACCTCAATTAAAACAGGGACATAAGAAATAAACATTTTTAGTAAGCACCTCTGTATATTTTTTAATAGATATTGTCACATGTGTTAAAAATGATTTAGTCAATTATGCTATTATGCTAACGCTATGACATTTGGAGGTCAGAAATGGAGCACAATGACAACATGATTACAAGAAGAATTTCAATTAGTGGATTAATTAAATGCTTTTTTATTAAATATCCCATCCCCTTTTCCCCCCCAAAACAGGACACTATTTCAAATTGAGAAAACACATAAATAAAGTGATTATGATTCACTTTTTGATTAGGACTGGGACGTGTCAGAAACTAAGCAAAAAAGTTATAATTTTTTTTTTCCAGAATAAAAGATGTCTGAAAAAATCTTATTTTGATGAAACAAACGATATCAGTCTGCTTTGTGGAAGACTACAAAAATCTGAAAATATTTGTTTTTCAGGCTGAAATTTCGAAGATTTGTACAATTTTAAATGAAACAAGGTCTCTTTATGATCATTCATTGAACAAAATAGTTGTCAATTAATTTGATAATGTATTGGTTGTCAATTAATCTGTCTATTCTTGCACTACTAATCAATACCAGAGAAAAATAAATATAGGAGGAGCTGTAACAGTTCTAACATGACAAAAAAAAATATAGAATACATGATACTCACCGAGGATGTTAATTATGAAATGTAATAATCTGTGCAGATTGGTATTGACTTACTCGTCAAACACCTCTGCACTGACCAATCAGATGACGGAAAATGCTGACATCATCAAAGGGCCAGCTATCTGGGCCGGTGAAGATCAATTTGAAATCTGATTACTTGAAAAAAAAAAATGAAGTCCCATCACTAATAAAGTTTATTTGAGCTGGGATGCCACTACTGATCGCGAAGGCCGTGGGCAAATGAGATCGACACGGCAACACAGGCTGAAATCCGATTGGACAAAACAAAACAAAAAAAATCGAAGATCCAGATACGTGTTCCATCCTGTAAATCTGACTTTAGTACCGCTACAGCACTACCCCGAGGACCCTCGTATACTTTTTACGACTGGGATCTTCAGATGTCACCTTGAGGGTGTTTAACCAGGCTCCACCCCCTGCCCCTTTTCTTTTCTACAGATGGTTCACACCCCACAATCGACCACTTTGAGGTACAAATGTACACATGTCCCACCTGCTCCCTCTTTCTCTTTTTTCACCTGAATAGTCTACCTTTATTATGTCATTCTTTGATTCCGGTTTCCAACCCCGTTTTCCCCCCAACCCAATAAGCAAATCCAGCCCCCCCCCCCCCCCGCCCCCCTCCACTTCCCTCCCTCCTTCCTTTGCTTCTTAACTGTGAGTGGAATGCTGACACTTCCCTCTCCTTGTGCTTCTGTTTCTTATATACCGGAATGACCGGCTGCTACTTTCAAACTTCCGATTCTTGATTCCACTTTTTGTTTTGTTTTTCCAACCTTGGACTTTCCTGCTTCCCACTTGAATAATAATATGAATAATGAAAAAAAAAATCCCCTGATGCCAACTGTCATTGGGGTTGACCTCAACCAGGCGCTGTAGGACAACGCTCCAATGGCTAATTCTCCCTCCAAGACAAAAGTGCGTGTAACGCGATTTCACACCTTGATGATTCCGCCAAGTCTCGTTTCTTCAACCCTCCTAAAAAAAAAAAAAAAAAACTAAGAAAAACAAATGTAAGAAAAACTAAACATCCTCTCCTCCCTTTCTCCTCGGTATGTGCTCCTTTCAGTTTCTCAGAGCAGGACCGCCTCGCTGTCGCCTCCACCTTACGTGGTCATCCTCATCTCTTGCTCTGGGCTCGTCTCCTTTGTTCTCCTGCTCCTCACCTGCCTATGCTGCAAGAGGGGAGGAGTGGGATTCAATGTAAGTGCAACTCGTTGACTCCCCAAAGTCTTACGGCGTGGGGGGGGGGGGGGAATCTCATGTGTTGGGAAATGACGCTTTCATTCAGATGTAAACCATTTAGCATTTCATGTATTTGTTTAACAAACAAACAATTACAAAAAGTACAAAAAATTACAATTCAGAGGAAAATTACCGTGTGAAAAGACTCAAATAGTTATTATTATTTTGGTTGTTTTTATTAGTATTATAACAATAAGTATTATTATATCAACAACAACAACAACAATAATTCTTATGTAACAAAAAAAGTTACCATTATTTTATCATAAATAACAGAGCTATGATAATATCATTTGTAGGCAGCACGGTGGATCAACTGGTTAAGCGTTGGTCTCACAGTTCTGAGGTCCCAGGTTCAATCCCGGCCCCGCCTGTGTGGAGTTTGCATGTTCTCCCCGTGCCTGCGTGACTTTTCTCCGGGCTATCTGGTTTTCTCCCACATCCCAAAAACGTGCAACATTAATCGGACACTCTAAATTGCCCCGAGGTGTGATTGTGAGTGCAGCTATTTGTCTCCATGTGCTAAGGATAAGTGGCTAAGAAGATGGATATCAACAATAATAATACTTATGTAACAAAAAAATATACAATTATTTTATCATAAATACCACAGCTAATACTACACCTACTACTAACACTACTACAATAGTTATTATTATTATTAAATTGAATATATTTTATTTTATTTTGTTATTATCAATAATGGCAATAATACCACCAACAACATGAGCAATCATAATATCATTTGTACATAAATAAAGGAACTAATCCTAAAATTATAATATTCAGTGTAAGGTATCTGTGATGTAATAAAATGTAAGAGATATTCAAAATACATACCTGGAAGCAATACATGAGTATAATTTGTAATTTCTTGGTCTTTTTAAATAAAAGTTAAAAGTTGGTTGAGACTTCTATTAAAAATGACAAAAAATACTAAAATTATTATTCATAATAAAAACAATACTATAATAATTTCGCCATACATCAATTTGTGAGCCGCTTTTGGTTATGGATGGTACGCCCTCAACTGGTTGCCACCCAATCGCAGATAATATCTACATTATGTATTTACAGTATATGCAAATATCCCCCGCCTCCTGGCCAAAGTTGGCTGAGATAGGCTCCAGCAACCCGAAGACCCTTAAGAGGATAAGCGGCTCAAAAACGGATAGCCGTAAAATACTCATATATTAGATCATATAGTGCTGTTGTGTTTGAACTGACAACAAGCAATATAGAAATTGCTCGTGCAGTTATGCTTATTAATTCCTCAACTTGTCCGGGTCTCTTTTAACCTCTCTGCTGGTAAATTTTGTTTCTTTTAGGAGTTTGACAATGCTGATGGGGAGGAATGTTCCGGAGGGTCCAGCCCCATCCAGGAGGACAGCCTGTCGTCGTGCCCGTCGCTCCCTGAGGTCTATACGCTGCCCGTTAGGGAGAGGCCCAACTGTGCCGCCCTGCACGATGCAGGTAAGTGACGCTTCTCCTTGCCCTGAGGTTCCCCACAGTTACCTTGCCCAGCAACAGAACAGACTTACTGCATCGCAGAGCCAATCGAAATGGAGATTTCAAATGACTCGTGTTCACACAGCTTCCTTTTAAACACAATGTTTGACTCCTCACGGAGAAAAGAAATCGTTTACCTCTTTATTTTCCCCCTAGTTTTAATAAGATAGTATTTGATAAATGCAACTTGTTTGATTCATATGGGTGCTTTTTGGGTTTGGGTGTGAGAAAGAATTTAATGGCGGGGCAGAAAGAGCTTTTGGGGTGAATTGAAGAGTTTGTGGGTGTGCTCGTTTTTCCGGTAAGTTTGTTTTTTGGTGGAATTTTAAGAGGTCTTATTTTTGTCTTTTAACAAAGAGTTTTTGTTGAATAAGAGAAATGTTTGATGTGTGCGAGAACTTCTTTAGCTTGCATGTGAGTGTTTTTGGGGTGAGTGAGAGGTTTTTAGGTAGATGTGTGAGAATTTTTTTTGTGAGAGTGAGAGGATTTTTTTGTGTGAATGAGAGCTTTTTATCACCGGAGAGTTCTTATTAGTTTTTGTGAGAGGTTTTTATTGTGTGAAAGTTTTTTTAGTGTGTGAGATGCTTAAGAGTGTGCATGAGGGTTTTGTTTTTGTTGTTTTTGGTGAGTATGAGTATTTTTTTTTTTATCACTCAGACATCTTTTGGTGTATGAGTTTTTTCTTGAGGACCAGTAGTTTTGCTGTAAAAGATAACATTTAATTTATTTTTTTCATTTTATTTATTGTTAATATTATTTATGTATTTATTTATTATGTATTTACATTTAAAGGTTTGTTTTGCATGGATGTGTAAGTTTTCTTAATGTGAGAGATTTTTTTGTAAAAGTTTTTTGGGGGGTGTCAGAGGTTTTTGGTGTGTGAGAGGGTTTTTGTGTGTGTGTGTGTGTGTGTGTGTGTGTGTGTGTGTGTGTGTGTGTGTGTGTTGTGTGTGTGTGTGTGTGTGTGTGTGTGTGTTTGGGAGGGTGATAGATGTTTGGGGGTGAATGTGAGATGCATGTGGGATTTATTTTATGTGTGATATGTATTATGGTGAGTATGTGAGAGGTACCGTAATTCCCGGCCTACAGAGCGCACCTGATTAGAAGTCTCACAGAGTACATTTGTAAAGGAAATACCATTTGGTACATACATACGCCGCAGCTGTGTAAAAGCCGCAAGTGCCGACATTGAAACACGAGATATTTACAAAGAAAGATGGTACACAGAAAGCGTTAGCTAGCGCCGCGTTAAAGCTTGTGCTAATGCTAGCGCTAACAGGGCCGGTTAAATAAAACTTACTGGTAAATATCACTGAGACACGCCAGTAACACAGCAGCAACACGCTAGCACAGGGATAATGCTAGTGCAGCGCTAACAGGGGCGGTAAAACTCACTTCCTTGGCACATATATTCTACCGGTCTCATTCTTACCTTTTCCGCCCAAGTGGCCCCTTGCAGCCGTTAGAAAAAATGCAGAAATTAGCCGCATCACCGCATAAACCGCAGGGTTGAAAGCGTGTGAAAAACGTTGTGGCTTGTAAGCCGGAAACTACGGTAATTGTTGTTTCAGGCCTTTTTACAGCACCTTGCAGTGTCGGTCTCGCTTGTGATTTGTTGGGATGCTTCAAAGCACTCTTTTGAGTTTGAGGGCTCATATGTCATAAAGTTTTGATGACTATTTCTCTACACAGACTCCAAATCGCAATGCTTCAAAAGGCACACTTTGAACTACCTGCAGGAGATTGGAAATGGATGGTTCGGAAAAGTAAGCCAACGCGGACTCGCATAGATCCCCTTAAAACGATTCAAACCCGCATGACTTTCCACCTTTCTGTCTGCCGGACGTGTCGCAGGTGATCCTGGCCGAGGTGCTGTGCGACTGCAGCTCCTCGCAGGTGGTGGTCAAGGAGTTGCGGGTCAGCGCCAGCCCGCTGGAGCAGAGGAAGTTCTTGGCTGAGTCGGAGCCGTACAGGTGAGTTTTCGGTCACTACGAGTCTTGCGCAAAAAAACGGGGACCGTTTTTCGTAGAGTGCTTGACGGCTTTAGTTCTTGGGGCTCGATTAGTACTGCCCCACAGATCAATAAAAGAATCTTTCGGACACTTTTGTGTTCAATGGCCACATTTGGTTCCTAACATGGACGCCCGGGTCCCGTCATTCAAAGATACTTCAATAGAATAAAAAATAAGTCTTTAAAATAATGTTAGTTATTCTTAATAGTAACAGAATAATCCTTGCTCATTTTAAATTCCATTAGTGTAATTAATGAATGTATTTACTTATCTTTTTCTAATATTGTTTGTTTACAAATATTTATTATTTGAAAAAATAATTCAACCAATTATTTGCTCAGATAAATCAATTAATAAAATAAATAATAAATACATTCCTTCATTGTTTTGGGCCCTTACCGTCAGTAGAGAATAAAACTAATAAATGAATTTACCAAATATTATTGGACGCTTGATTATGTAATTGTAATTTAGTCCAGAACAATCACAGTTCTGTACTAAAATACAAAAAGACTTTCTCGACAAAGAAGCACTAGAACGTGTGTGCTTTAAAGTTCCCATAATCTTTGATGTCCTTTTCCCAGGTTTGTAACATAATTTGGGCTGGAAATGCCCAGAATGTCCTTTTTCCGAGCTATTCTTTTTTTTTTTTTTGTCCGGCAGTTGAAACAGATTTTTCATTAATACGCAACATGTGAGAAAGCTTTGCTCCGATTGGATTGCTCACCTTCTTCAATATGAATATGGAATGATATTATGATATGATATATTGATTCTGATTGGGGCATAACATGGCATCCTCTGAGGCTTGATGCTCCCTAGTATTCACAGCAATGTCGATGTCACTGAGAAGCACAATTCACCAAGCGGTGGATTGTTACCCACTTATAGGGAACGAGGTCTGAAAGGGGACATTGGTGTAAATGAAAAAAAATTAAAGGGGGGGGTGAGGTTACACTGGTCACCCACGTTCATTCATTTGAATTGAACCTGCCTTTTTTAAATGAAGAATGGGCACCAACCACAAAGCAGGCAGGTACTTGAATATTATTTGGTTGAATATTAAGTGGTGTAACTATGTTGGAAATCTTGTCCTTTGCAAGCGTTTTTGGCATTAAATTGTTATTATTGCATTCAGTCAACAAGCTGCATAGATCTTAAATTCAAACCAGGTCATTTTGGCCAACGGCATGCCTAAAACCGTTCAGAAGAAATACATTTTGATGGGATAAAAAAAAAAAAATGCTTGCTCATAGCGCATCCACCAGGGAGTTGGTCCACGGTAGGCTTATGCGAGTTGTCCAATCAGAGAAAAGTGGGCTTTTAAGGAAGGGTGGAGGCGTGGGGGTCTTTTAAGGAGACAATCTGGTTCGCCACAGTGGAAATGAAGGAAAGTGCCCGTGCATCCAAGTGGTAAAACCTGTGTAGTACACAATTCAAGGACAAAAACCGCTCGAGAATATGAACCAACAATCCCACCGAGAGACATCACGGTAACATGTTTATGTGCAATCGAGCTCGCCCGGCCCTTTCTTTTTCATTGCGTCTGCTGCACCACACTCGCCTCTGATGCTCTATTTTTGGACTCGATCTTTATTTGACCTTTCAAATCTTTTCCACAATGTCTGATTTGTGTCCACATGCAGGAGTCTGAAGCATCCCAACATACTTCAGTGTCTGGGCCAGTGCAGCGAAAGCATCCCTTTTCTCCTGGTCATGGAATTCTGTCAGCTGGTAAGAGCAAACGAAGATGGTCGTGGCGGGCATCGGTGTGACTAGGTACAAGTGGCAGGCCTTTCCTGTCGTGATTTACAGTGAAGAAAATAAGTATTTGAACGCCCTGCTATATTGCAAGTTCTCCCACTTGGAAATCATGGAAGGGTCTGAAATTTTCATCGAAGGGGCATGTCCACTGTGAGAGAGATCACCTAAAAAGAAAAATCCAGAAATCACAATGTATGATTTTTTTTTAACGATTTATATGTGTGATACAGCTGCAAATGAGTATTTGAACACCTGTCTATCAGGTAGAATGGAAGGTTCCCCTACTTAAACCAGCACATGTCAAGGCCCGTCTTAAGTTTGCCAATGACCATTTGGATGATACACAGGAGTCATGGGAGAAAGTTTTGTGGTCAGATGAGACGAAAATTGAATTTTTTGGTCATAATTCCACTAACCGTGTTTGGAGGAAGACGAACGATGAGTTCCATCCCAAGAACACCATCCCTACTGTGAACCATGGGGGTGGTAGCGTCATGCTTTGGGTGTGTTTTTCTGCACATGGGACAGGACGACTGCACTGTATTAAATAGAGGATGACCGCGGCCATGTATTGTGAGATTTTGGGGAACAATCTCTTTCGCTCAGTCAGAGCATTGAAGGTGGGTCGTGGCTGAGTCTTTCAACATGTCAATGTCCCGAAGCACACAGCCAGGAAAACCAAGGAGTGGCTCCGTAAGAAGCATCTCAAGGTTCTGGCGTGGCCTTGCCAGTCTCCAAACATAAACCCAATAGACCTCTCCATGATTTCTAAGTGGGAGAACTTGCAATATAGCAGGATGTTCAAATACTTATTTTCTTCACTGTAGCTGACTTCATCCATGTCACCCATCGATAGAATATAAAATTGGCGTATAACAGCATCATCTAGATCCTTTTGGAATCAATATATATCTATTATCTATTTATTTCTAGAATCTGTGCTTTAGTGGCGTGTGGTTGCATCTTGGTGTAAAAGCATTCGAGTTGACAGGTTTCGTTTAGACATAGATAGGGCTCTGCCACCATCTCGTGCCACCTATAGGCAATAACTAACTTTATATACGGTACTTGCATATTTTCATTATTTGCAGCAGGGCTCGTTCCCCATCCCTCGCGAATATTGAGGTACCACTCTACACCGTACTCTGCAGACGTGCTGAAAATTAAATATTAATTGAATGTGTGCAGACGTGTTTTGCTCATCGAAGTTAGCTGTAACAACTTTTGCTCTGACCAACCAGTCGGAGGAAAGAAAAGGGTGATGTCACCAAGGGCCTACGCTCGGGCTCCGTGAGGAAGAATTTGAATTTGATTGGTTTAACAATCCGATTGTTAGCATAGTCAAAGTTAGGTGGGGCAGCACTGCTGATGCCAAAGGCCCCGGGCAGATTAGATTGTCATGGCAACATAATGGTTGATATCCGATTAGATAATAAATCTTCCATCCTCATGGAAGTAAGTAGACACAAAAATGCGAGGAAATGAAGAGAATGGAATGAATAACATGGAACAAATAACAATCTCGGTTGTAAATGCTGGTCGTCCCTCCCTCCCTTCAATGCAAACTATTTTTCCATCCTTTTATATCATCCCCCCGCTTTGTTTCTCGTCCTTCCTCGCAGCCCTAATGACTTAACACAAAGGCTGCCAGCTCATTATTAATTCCTGTGGTGTGGTGGAAAACAAATAAATAAAGAAGGGGGGTAGGGTGGCGGACATATTTACGGCAGGAGCGGGGCCTGCGCGCTCGTTGCAGCGATTCATCCTCTCCGGCGCAAACGCATACTTCACTTTTTGCGTGCTTGCAGGGTGACCTGAAGCGGTACCTGCGGGCCCAACGGAAGTCCGACGGGATGACGCCAGACCTTCCCACGCGAGACCTGTTGACTCTTCAGCGGATGGCCTTTGAGATCACGTCAGGCCTGCTGCATCTTCATGAGAACAACTACATCCACAGGTCGGGTCTTGCTGACCGCGCGTCGGTGGCGTTTGTGTCTTTTACTCATTGCCTTGTGAAGCGCTTCGCGTTGCTTTTTAAGTATGAAAGGTTCTATATAAATCAAGGTTTGATTGATTGATTGATTTATTGATTATCCGTAATCTTGCTACTTAGTGAAACGCGTAGGATGCCTTCCAGACCCACCCGCAATGAAAATCCAGGGTATAGATAAACCATGTGGAAAAACTTATATTTTTCATTATCCATGTTTAACAATGAATTTTACAATGGGATCGCTAAACTTGAATATTTTAAACTTACTACTTTTACACGTTTAATAATGCTGCTCTCACTTTTTTCCTATGAAGAAATGTCAGACGATGGTACAGTCTAACTTTGAGGAACGAAATAGGTGAACGGTGCTTTCTTTAAGCTGTTTGTTACTTATCATTGGTGTACTGGAAAACTGTCTCATAAAACAAAAGATTATTAATTTTTGTATTTTAAAACACCCAAATAGTCATTCAAAAAATGTAGCAAAATTCTGCTAGCTGTATGCTAACGTGACATTTTCAGGCAATTGGAAATGATGAAACCTAAATGGTAACGTAATTATAAAACTTGAAACATCTACTACTTTACCACACAGAGCAGTAATACATAGAAACAGAGTGTGCAATAACACTCACAGACATATCTCCCACTCTGGAACTTAAAGCCAGTAATAATGAGTCTTCACCACTTAGACAAAATGTTTTTCTTTATTTAAAATGATGATTGTGTTGTCTGTAGTGATCTGGCTCTGCGGAACTGCCTGCTGACCTCTGACCTCACTGTGAGAATAGGCGACTACGGCCTCTCGCACAACCAGTACAAGGTACTGTATGTGGAATCAGCAATATTTTTTTCATGACTGTTAACAGGAGATAACTATACAAGAGTAGTAAATCAATTTTACACAAAAAATGTGAGGCACGCCTTTTCTAGATGGTGGTAAAGAACTTTAGTGGATCCACAGAAGTTTGAGGATTTTAAAAAATGGGTGAGAGGCATAAGTACTAGTAATTCTTCTTCCACATTCTTCTAGTGTGCTCAACATTCTTACTAGTGATCATAAATAGCACGCTAGTAGATGGAGCTTGAAGCGGTTATCACGTCAAACGGCTTTCCATATCTGATTATGAAAAGTTCTTAATGTCAATGTACATTCATCTCTACACGCAGGAGGACTACTACCTAACTCCTGACAAGCTTTGGATCCCACTGCGATGGATTGCTCCCGAGCTGCTAGAAGAGTACCGAGGAGCTTTAATCGTCACCGACCAAACCAAGACCAGCAATGTGTGGTATGTCCAAAAAAATAACATACAATGCAGCCTCCCGACCAAGAATGCCACGAATCACCAAAAATTTGACAGAATTCTTAACAGTTAAGACAGAACATTTGAGATAGTGAAGGGCATCTCTAGGAGTGAAGCCCATACATATTAAAACCACAATCTTGTCTTTAACAACTTTAGTTTCCCCATTTGGTGCGCACTTGTTGCTATACTTTGCTATGGCCATTAGAGTAGCGCCTGATAAGGAAACTAAATGAAAGCAAGAACCAAATCGCCAACCTATAATATCCAACAGTACAAGACTTTCAACATCAATGAGTAAAGTTGTCTACCACAACATTCAATGAGAGAATAAAACAACTACGAACAACCAAAAATTGTACCTGCCCCGATTCCACTTTTGTGGGACATATATTTTATACTTTGTAGTCATATTCAGCATTGATTGGATGCCTGTTGGTTAATATACTGCTTTTGTGACTTTTCAATTAACATTGTAGTTTGTGGTACTATAAACTAAGGTTTATTGATATTTTGGTTACTGACTTACTTACCTGAGGTCCCAGGTTCAAATCTCAGCCTGGTCCCTTCTATGTAGAGTGTTAGCTCTTGTTGATTTACTGTATTGGGTCTCATTAGAAGGTACAGTTGAATGTATTGTATTTTCTAAAGTCATCTGAATGTGTTGTTCCCAAATTTGACTTACATGTGCTTCTCACAGAATAGGTGTAGTCTTCAAAGAGTCATAATTGCCATGACTAATCACCTCTCTTCAATGTCCCACTTGCAGGTCCCTAGGGGTGGTCATATGGGAGCTCTTTGAGTTTGGCTCTCAGCCTCACAGGCATCTAAGTGATGAGGAAGTTCTAACATTTGTCATCAGAGAGCGACAGATCACACTGGCCCAGCCGAGATTGAAACTGTCCCATGCAGATTACTGGTCAGTGGGCCTGTATACAAAATGGTCATATCGTGTACTGTCAACACTTAATTTGTACCAAAATTGATTAAACCCTCTCCTCTCCTCTCCTCTCCTCTCCTCAGGTATGAGATCATGCAGTCCTGCTGGCTACCTCCTTTGCAGCGACCATCGATGGGCGAAGTTTTCCTCCTTCTTTCCTCCCTTCTGGCTGCTGAGCGAGGAACAGCGAGAGGTAGCGTTGGTGACGAGGACGAAGAGGATGAGGAATATGATGACGGGAGAAGGACGAGAGGCGAGAGCGAGGAGTCCTTCGAAAGACGCTGGGACTTGCTCCGCCCAGCTGCCTTCCAGGCGGCGGCGCACGAGCGGCAAAGAGAGCGCGAGTGTAGCAGAGAGGACCGCCACGGCTCCTACCCACTCCTTGACCCCGTGGGAAACCGTGGCGTGCATTCCTCATCGGAATTGGATGACATACTGACCGTGACAGAAACCAGCAAAGGCTTGAACTTTGAGTATTTTTGGGAGAAGGCCAATGCTAGACGAGGCTACAAACCTCTCCCCCCGTCTCAACCCATCCCGGCTGCAAACAACAACAACCACAGGCAGTGCTTGGACACCCCTACTGTGGTCCCAGTGATCAGCGCACGCAGCCCTTCCCTCGCTAGCGAGTACTATATCCGATTAGAGGAGCACACTCCCCAGGACAATTCGCCAAATATTAGAGGAAAGAGCCAGCATTCTTGTAGGTCAGACTCTATTTGTCCTGGAGACATGGAGCTTGTGGAGATCCGCAGTGGTATGCTGGGAAAAGAGCGAGTGCCCTATTGTTCCTCTGACAAGTGTGCCGGTGGAAAAGGCATCCAGACTGTGCGATCGAGTGAGGTGAAACTCCAGGTGCCCAACATGGGCGTGGCTGAGTTCAGAGACACTTCAAGCAGAGTGACTGACTTCTCAGTAATCAATTTAGGAGAAGATGAAGAAAACAAGACTCCTGACAAGAAACCACCCTCGAGTTTTCAAGCTCCAGTCCTTCCTCCAAAACCTCGCTCGCTGTCTTTGTCATCAGGCAACCACCTTCACTCACGCCCGCTGCCTGCACGCCCACTTGGATACAGAGGGCTTCCTCATTATAACAAGAGTGGCAAAATCGAGACTAACCCCCTTCAGATGAACAGCTGCCCACCTTCTAGCTTTGGTCACTTAGGGCTCCATCGCTCTCGACAGACATTGCCACCATCGCCGTCTCTCTCTCCGTCCCTTCCGCCGTCCAGTCATCCCATTTACCCCCCAACTCAAATGTGTCCGCCGCCTCTCCCTCCTCACTCAAAACAAAGAACTTGCCCTAGCTACAACACTGACCTTTATGCTAGATACAGTAATAGATCTATGAGAGACCCACTATCCTGTGATTTTGGTAATAAAGAAACCAGACAAACAACATCAACGCACAACTCCAAGGGGAGCCCATACTCCGGCGTGAAAGACTTTGAATCACCCATTCGCAGGGAAAATCCCTTGCGCCCGATTTATCGCAATATACCTCGCCCTCAGCCAGGGACTGATGGGCATTCCTCATCCAGTCCCACCTACTCCGATGACGATGATTCACCTTTCATGTCACCTGAGAAATCAAGCAGCAGCACCACTGTCACTCATTCGAGCCTGTCTGAGGACGCAGATCCACCCTCTGGAGGGCTCTTTTCCAGAGGGATGAAAAGGACCCAGTCACGCCTCGATACCATCTTGCCAGCCATTTGGAAGGAAGATGCAGAACTTCAGGCAAAAGGTATGGCCAGTGCCAAGAAATCCCCTATGCACCTGTTCCTTACAGAGATATCTGCAATGACAGAGTCGAGTGAATCCAAGTCCAATGTTTTATGGGAGTCTGGGCAGAAAGACAATAGAGATGGTGAGAGATCAAAACATGTTGTGTTGCCTAGTAAAGGGATGCGCCGTTCCCAGTCTCTGATCACAGAGCTGGGCTCAGCAGAACAGTCATGGGCATCAGAGAAACACAACAACAGCATGAGAACGGGGAAGGACTTAACAGCATCTAATGAATTGTTCCAGGGGGATCTTTTTCTGACTGAGATTGATACGGACACAGATTTGAACGGAGGGTCAGGAAATGATCCTGTGAAATACCTCTACCCAGCAGGATCAAGGTTGTGGCCGTATGTCTGTGCTCCACACCTTTCCTCATCCACTGAATCTGAAGACACTAATGCAAAAGGGATAAGAAGGTCCCGTTCCCTCCTCTCTGAGATCACCACTGGGAAAGCAGAGTGTCAATCACAGCAGACTGAGAAGGCGCCACAGAGAACAGAAATGACCAGGGAAGAATTTATGAAGGAGATCCAATCAGCTGAGACGTTTCTCACTGAAATCATATCAAAGCAAAACACAGCTACAAACAGGAAAGGAGCAGATTCTTCCCCTACCCCTCTCTCGCCCGAGTATGAGTCCATATGTATTGACCCAAATTCAGCTCAAACCATCTGGTTTCAATCAGAGAGTTCAATACGCTCATCTAGCAGAGGAAAAGATGAAACACAAACTGAGGCCATCTACGCCCAAGTCACCAAACCTGCCAAAAAGAGTGAGATCAAAGTTTCTACAAGACCTGAGATCCCGATCCTTCATATTGGCTCAAACATAAAACCGGACAACCAAGGAAACAAAGCAGACGACTACCAATCTGGTGTCTTTTCGGAAATCATGCCTAAAAATGGCCTACTGCACAACCAAACACTTGCATGTCAGAAAGGGGAAGAGTGTTTGGATGGGCCTGCTTTACCCTTGAGAGGAGAAGACCAAGGCACCGATCTTTCAGAACTTTCACCTAAAGTGCGCAGCAGGGATCTTGAAGACTCCATCACTGTGAGATCTTTTGTTACAGATAATAGTCCGAAAGGTTCTTCTTTCCTGAATGGTGAGCTAATGAGTGATGACACACCGGATAGTATTCCCGATAGAGATCAAATGACAGTGAGTGATCCTGGCGGTGAAAGGCCCGACACTGATAAGGTGTATGCAGCAGATGAATTGTATCACTCAAAAGATTGTGGCACAATGAACACAAAGATATGCAATAAGCATTCACTACAGCACAATGATAATGTTCCTGAAAAGCATCCTGCCGATAAAGATATCACTCCAACCACTCCAGATTGGGATGTGTCTGGTGACATCTTCCTGGTCACCCCCACTGACTCTGTCTTGTCACCCATGACGTCCAGCTCGGCAGACTGCATCACTCCTAGTGACTCCTGGATGGGCGTGGGAGGCGGGGGGTGGCGGGCTCTAGGCAATGAAACGCCCCATCGGGACTCAGCCTATTTTTCAGACAGTGATTGGGAAGGGGATGGGATGAGCAGGAGGAGTAGCGAGGGACTTGTTAGCTCAAGGCCGAGCAGTGGCCGAGGGGGTGACAGGGGAGCACTCACCGGGATTGAGGAAAAAACGGAAACCGAAGAAGAGGGGGAGGGTGAACATAAGCACCCTATAAAAAAGAGTATACAAATATCGGAGATTACATCATGTCAGAATAATTTCTCTCATTCTGGTAGTGTCTCAGTTTGTCCAGTCAAAGGGTTTATTCCAGGGCAGAGAGATGATTCTGGCATTTTCCTGAATGGTCAAAAATCCTCCCAACTGATTGATGGCCCCCAAACCAACGACTGTCATGACTTTATTGATAAATTGTTTTCCAAACTGGAAGATGCGCCCCCAATGAGTTTCACGGATAGTGATGGTTATGCAAAAGGCCAGCAATGCGCAGATGATGTAATCTCTCATGTAACAGACTGCAAGAGAAAAGATTTGAAGCTACATTCTGACAGATACAAGGAATACACAAAAATAGAAAACAGTGTCACTTCTTTAAAGGTCCATCACTGTGAAGATACCGTAATAGAATCTCTCGTTGACAACACGGAATCCAAATTGTCTCACCTGTGTGACGGTTCTACCAAGGACCCCAGACTTAATGAAAAAAAGACATCATTAATGGAGTCAAATGTAGGAAAAATGATAGAGCATGAACTAAACAGTCCAGCTTTCGTCTCTTGGACAGAGGAAGGTGTTGAAAACCCCAAGATAAGCAACAACATGCCGGACCTAGAGCTACATCACACAGACCACAACCAGCTTGGCCTGAGAGACCTGCACTGCTCAGACGGATGTGAGAACAAGACTGCAGAGGTCAGGACAGAGTCAGAGAAAAAACTAGCAGCTGCAGAGCTGAGTAACGTCACAAAGGAGAGGTCACCCTTGAGGGAAATGCAACGTACGTCCAACATTGTCATTCATAACAGCAACGATGGGATAGTGGAAGACCACAACAAAAGTAATTGGTTTGACTGCCAGCGTTATCCACAATCAGGTGAATTGGATGTTTGGCCCAATGAAAACGATCAGTGGGCCTCTCCGGAAAAGAGGTGTCCAGAAAATGAGCTCAGGTCTGAACTATTCCCCAGTTTCCAGACTGAAGCTTGGGAGGTGGCTGAGCGCGTTGTTGTGGGTCAGGAGTTTTGGGAGGCTGAAGAAAATGATGAACTTGCAGGAAGCGAACCACACCCTTCTGTTTTGGTCGGCTGTGAGGAATCATGGAATAATGAAAGGCAGGGGTTAACAGAAAGTCTAACTGTGAAGGAAAATGTTGACCAAGACACTAAGCCGGAGTCTTTGTACATTCAACAGGTTGAAAATCGGGAGAACCTCCTGGAAATAGACAGATTTGATCCATTAGTAAACATATCACCTGAAATGGAGAATAATGAAATACTGGAACTAGAGTCCTCCGAGGAAGATGAGAAGCACAAGTCATTATGCCTGAAAATGATCGAGGGCGGGCATCTTACGGGGTCAGAGGAGAATCAGAATTTTAATACTTGGCCTCAGAATCAGCTCTGTGACCTCCAGGAGGAGGAGCCACACCCACCAAGAGAAAAAAATGACAGTTCTGTTTTAGTGAACTGCTACTCTCACACTTTGGAGTGTAAACGTGCCAAAATAACCATTTGCATCACTGAAGCCCCTCAGGAGAAGTTCCCCGACCAAGAAAACCTTGACTCTGACTTATATCATGAAGCTGAGAGAAGAATTCCATGCGGTGCAAATCATTTCACTGAAGAAAGTGTGAGCACTGCAAAGGTAGAGGATTTCACAGATGAGCCAGTGGTAGACAATTTCAGCTCAGTGGACTTCCCCAGTCCTCCACCAAGCATAGATCTTGACGTGCAGGATGATAAACTCGAGAATTTAGACGACTCTTTTCCGAGTCCACCCCAATCCATTTTAGAGACTGAAGAGTTTAGCAATTCCCTGAATCTAGAACCTTTTAACACTGAGGCAGAATCTCCCAAAAGTAATTTTTGTATCGTGACAAATCTAAATGCCCCATCTGAAAATGTAACACAAGACATTAAGAGCGACACCACTGAGACTAAAGGTCAGAATGATTTCAACTCATCACAAGCTCCAAATAATAGCCTGCCAGAATTATTAATTTCCGAATGGAAAGATATGGACGAGGAAGCTTTGGAGGATTTTGAAAAACTGGAACAACTGTGTTGTATATCTGGAGATGAGGAGGACACATTAGGTGATATTTTTTTGGAAAACCTAGACCTTTTGGAGTCCCTAAAGAAAATGCCAGATCAAAAAGCCACCAATTCTAGCCTTTGCGGAGAGGCGACAAGTGATTTGACCATGAAGGCGAACAGGGCGGCTTTGGATGGAACTCCTGGTGAATCGAATAAATTGATAGAGTCCTCAGACACAGAGGACAGAGATGCCATGTTGAGGTCATCAGGACAAAGTCCAGATTTTAAGGACCAGAGATCTCTTTCCACGATGACCACCAAGAATGGCCTAATGATGCAGGTCAGAAATACGATGTTTCGTAGGAGGAGGAGCCGTGTTACTTTGTGGCACCTGGCTTCACCGGCTTCATTCAGCTCTGTTGTTTTGTCGCCTCAGGTGTGTGAGGAACGGCTGCAGTTCTCCCTCAGTGAAAATGTGAAAACAAATGTGCTTTGGGGAGCGACAGTTAAGGACACGGTCACACTTCGGCCCTGGGGGGAGCAAACGGCCGAGAACAACAGCGAGGAAGTTGCCGCAGAAGAACAAAACCAGGACAAAAGGTATTAAAGTGAAACTAATCATCAATGACCATACCTCAGTAATGTTTTTAGTTTTTTATACATACTGTCACGTGGGGCTCCATACTTGGACATCAGACTGTCTAAATGACTCCTTGTTGTGTTTTTCAGACAAACTGAACAGGAAAGTGTGTCCTGCACCAAGTCCGACTCAAAGTGTGAGGAAACTGAAACCGAGCCGCTCACTGTGATTGAACAGCCAGAGGTTACGACGCTGCAGTCCTCTGCAAACCAGGCGATCAAAGGTTTGTGTTACAGGGTTTCTCTGCTGTATTGTGATTCATTGTTTGCACCCCTGCTATATCAGATTTTTGGAAGCAATTCTTTTTTTGATGGGTTTTTGCATTGTCCTTTACTTACTGCAATACCTTCACATGTGGGAAAGAAGAGCCACATTGGCTGATTCAATTTTCAGATCTTAATTGAATGCTCCCACTTCTAAACGATCGTGCTGGCAGAAAAGTAAAACAAAAGAGCAATGAACATACTCGCAGGTCTCTCTGTATTACATATTATCACTTGTTACAAGTGGATCTGGGACTACCTGAGATAGGGGAAATGAGGTTTCACTGTAGTTCACTTCATATGGTCCAGGTTCCTTAACTCGCATGTCTATCAAAGAAAATCTAACCACGAAAAGAAGAGTTACTCTTTGTTTTTTCCCTCTGGTAGCAAAAGTAGCTCGTCTGTCTCTGGCTCTCCCGCCTCTCGCACTGACTCTGCCCCTCACGCCTACCGGCAAAGGAGGATTTGGGGACGGCGCAATCGGCAATCGGATCGGAAGACGGAGAGGTTTGCTTCCGGGGAGCGATCCAGAAGACGAGGAGGAAGACGAGGCGGAGGATGAAAGTTCCCGCAGGGTCATTGTTGTCACAGAGACGGATGTGGATAAACGCGTGGGCCTCAGGAGCCTGCTCAAGTCGCCCAAGGAGCCACTGGACAGAGAGCGGGACAGAGGGAGAAATGTGTCCTTTTTTGATGATGTCACCATTTATCTTTTCGATCAGGTACGCTACGTTGTAAACATTTCCCATTTAATTCACAGATGTTAGGGTTTTTTTCAGTGATGTGTTCTTCTCCGTTTTACTGCCACAGGAAACTCCAACCAATGCATTGAGCACTTCAGCGCCGACCACTCCAGCTGCGGTGTCTGTTAAAAAGACATTACATGGTGAGAATGTCAATAAATTACATGGGAGGAATGTCACCACAATATGTATTTGCTGATAATGCGGATCAATCTAATTCATTTTAGAATGTTATCATCAGTTAAGCCACCTTCACACCAAGCAGAAAATGTAATTTCTGGAGACGTGGCAGCTAAAATGTCAATCAAAACATGCCACCTTACGTTCACCAGTTTAATAGAAAGGAGATTGGGGATTTAGTCTGTGAGTCCAAGCACTACTACCTACCAACCTATCCACCGACCACTTAGCCTACCAACCAACAACCAACTTCTGCTTCTTACACACCTACCAGGCTACCTTACTTATTTAATGATCATACCTACCCACCTACATTTCCTACCCACAACACCTTCAGATCTATCTAATCTACCTACCCACACACAGTCCTTCCCTACCTACCTACCTACCTACCTACTTACCTACTATATGCACCATAGGTACCTTCTGACCTATCTAACCTACCTACCGAACCATGTACCTAGAGATGAACCAACTGGGCACCCGACCATCTTACTGTCCTGCTTACTAACTAGATAACAACAACCAAATTCTACTACCTACGTACCAACATAATAGATGCACCATGGGTACCTTCTGACCTATCTAACCTACCTACCTAACCGCGCACCTAGAGACCCACCAACTGGCCACCCTACCATCTTACTGTCCTGCCTACTAACTAGATAACAACAACCAAATTCTACTACCTACATACCTACCAACCTACCAACATAATATAGTCACCATAGGTACCTTCTGACTTAGCTAATCTACCTACCTAACCATGGACCTAGAGACCAACAAACTGGCCACCCTACCATCTTACTGTCCTGCCTACTAACTAGATAACAGCAACCAAATTGTACTACCTACATACCTACCTACCAACCTACCAACATAATATATGCACCATAGGTACCTTCTGACTTAGCTAACCTACCTACCTAACCATGTACCTAGAGACCAACCAACTTGCCACCCTACCATCTTACTGTCCTGCCTACTAACTAGATAACAACAACCAAATTCTACTACCTACCTACCTTCTGATCTACCAAACATGCATACATATCCACCAAACATAGTTATCTACCTATTTACACCTATACTTTACATACTGAACTGCACTTCTAGTTGGAAAAGCGCTTTAGTCCCCACATTGAATCTTTTAACGGTGTTAAAAAGCACAACCCATTCTGACTCATTTCCACTGACATGAAAGGAAAACCCTCAATTCTACTAGGCCCCTCCTAGATCAGCAGCCGGGATTAATCCTCTATAATTATCTGCCTCAACGCCGTGACGTGCAACTGAGCTGCATAGCGAAGCCCGCGTTCAACAATGCAAGCCTAAGCCGAGCTCCTGCGCACATTTTGTCCCCCCGCTGTCCATCTCACGCGCTGATAACTTGTTTGGTTGGATAATTAAAGCCTTTGCGCAAGAACAAAACCAAAATGAAACGCTTTCATGAGAAAAAGACAAACCAGTGTTGCCTCTGAGCGTTTTTAATTTCTACCACAATATGTCGTACATTCCAACAGATTGATTGTTGATTGTTAGTTTTTCATTTGCCTGTGTTTCATTTCCTTCTCATGACCTAATAGTGACAGTTCTGAGAGTCACGATTCAAATCTCTTGTGGATGTTACTTGTGTGGAGTTTGCACGATCTTTCCCACACTTGCGGGAATTGTCACTGTGCGCTACACCTTCCTTCAACACTCTAAACCAGGGGCCTCAAACTGGTGGCCCGGGAGCCATTTGCGGCCCAGGAGATGATATTTTCTGGCCGCCACCTTAATATGAAAGTTTAATGTTCACGCGGCCCTCGAGTTTTTCATGAATGGCATTTACAGTGTTGTGTGCAGGTAGGGCTGACAAACCTACTGATTACAGTGGGGTATATGGCTCTTTGGGGGTTATAAGTTCGGTTATATGTTTGTCATGAGCAGGCTTGGCCACTGCCAAGAGGGGCGTTGCCAGGCACAGGTTTTTCACATTGGGACTGTAATTAGACGGGCATTTAAGTTGGAGTTTTTGTCACTGGCATTTGCCTTATGTTAGTGAGTTGCATTCATTGCCTGTGGGACTCTCTGTTCTACGCGTAAGTTGGAGTATCCCTAGTCACAGCGATTCTGTGCCCTTTTGTTTGATCCTGTCCTGTTGAGTTTGTTAGTTTGCCCCGTAGTCATCGGACCTTACTGCATGTCTTTTGGATCCCGCCTAGCCTAGTGTTTCTGTATCTCTGCCTCGTCGGACTGCTATGACCCAGTTTCCAGAATGAAGTACATTGAACATTATGCCTCTGCCTCGAAGTCCTGTATTTGGGTCCGCCCCCGTACTGGAGGTTCGTGACAATGTTATATGTTCACGATGCATAAACTGTTTAATCATTTGCATTCTATGTAACTATGACATTAGTGTATGTTTTACAAAGTAGAATACTGTCTGTTGAGTACTATTTCTGGGCCCGGAATTGATGAATGGCATTTACATGAACGGCCTCAATAGGGAAAGATGATTTGAGGTTCGAGTGTTTTGGACTTTTGACACTCTTGTTATATGTTGTCTACGTGTATGTGTGTAAGCGAGTGAGAATTTGCACGTTTGTCTAATTGTGCGCTGCAATTTGTCTGGCAAAATGTCAGCTGGAATAATCTCCAGCTCACCCTAAAGAGGAGAGGCGCAATCAAAAATGGATTTATGGACTCAGTATCAGTTTCATAGAAGCTTTTGCTCATGTGCTCTCTTGTTCTCTACCAGGTCCCGGCAGCAAAAACAAAGATTCCAAGCGCAAAGAAGCTAGGGTCCCAGTGGGCAGGGCCAATGCTGTGACATCATCACGCTTCACCGTCAGCCCCGCCAAGGACCCTCACGTGGCGTGATGCCGCTTTAACCACGCGAAGACTTTCGAGATGAACCCTCTGAGACTAAGCCGTGAATGAACCCAACCAACCAGCCATTTAGTCACACAGAGGCTATTTTTCTACTGGATAGGCGAGTGGTAGAGGAAGACTCGTTTGGAAACACTGGACACGGTCCAGTTTTGACCAGCTACACTGTTTACAGAGTTTATTCAAGCATCTTTGGAAGGCGGAATCCGTAAAGTGTTTTGACATTTATGCAGCGGGAGTCTCGCTGTGTACCAGTTTCTCTTTTCTGCAAGGTTACTTTCCAAATGAAAGGGGAATGCTGTTTGTTTTTCTGGATTTTTTTTTCTTCCCATTTTTAATTTTATCAGGCCTCTCTTCATGGACACTTTTAATTGCAGTCGGTTTGAAACGCAATCTGTTGAGCTCATGTCGGAATATTTTGACATTTGTACAAAACGCCAACATACAAAGTGAATACGATATCACTTTTGAGCTGTATTAG
Organism: Syngnathoides biaculeatus; assembly: GCF_019802595.1. Classification (NCBI taxonomy): domain Eukaryota; kingdom Metazoa; phylum Chordata; class Actinopteri; order Syngnathiformes; family Syngnathidae; genus Syngnathoides; species Syngnathoides biaculeatus. The sequence continues at coordinate 13,312,849 of NC_084644.1, read as the reverse complement.
ATGTATTCTCCTTGGACAGCATGAAAAATAAAACATCCAATGTTTTTTCTTTCTACTTTAAGTTCTGGAAAAAAAAGTCTTTATCATTAATTTTTCATGTTTGTAAAGCCGATGGCCATGCAATTCTTTATGCCTCTTATTTCTTATTTATTTGAAGCAATCAGCAGCTATTAATGTATGATTTGAGAAAGGATGCATCTAGGTTATACCTTCTGTAACATCTTCACAACAAATAAAGCAAAAATATTTTCCCAGAACTAATTGCGCCAAAAAAAAGTATTTTGTATAATTTCACTTGTCAATATATTTCAATCTGTACGATAGTTTGTCCTGTAATATTTCATCCCCCCCACCCCAATGTCGATGTATGTTTAGCAGTGTTGTCATTCTTTCCAAGACAGTCAGCGTAGCTTAGCATGAAAAACTGAAAAAAAAAGCTTTTCATCAGTAAATAGCTTTATTTTTATTGTGTGTGGATATTACCTTATGAATTTATTTTCTACGAAGAACAGTCCGTCATGCAGTCAAAGTCCAGATAGTTTGTTTAGTCTCTTAGTGCTGGTTTAAAAACTGTATTGTTTTAAGGAATTGTTTTCAAAGGGACTATGTAAAAACAAAGGGGAAAAATAAAAACTGCAAAATATGAATTTCCTTATGAATGCTCCATTTTCTGTCAATCGTATTTACATTTGATTTATTTTCGATCCTAATAAATTTTGCAAAGATATTGAGCTTGCGGCGGATAGCTGGGCGACAGCTGTGCACACCCGCCTCACAGTTCTGAGGACCAGGGTTCAAATCCGGCCTCGCCTGTGTGGAGTTAGCAAGTTCTCCCCGTACCTGCGTGGGTTTTTCTGGTGACCAGTTCAGGGTGCACCCTGGCCCTTGCCCAAAGACAGCTCGGATAGGTTCCAGCATGCACTTTGAGGATAAGTGGTACAGAAATCAATGAATGGGCGGATGGAGATTTTTCCGAGATTAACTGTCTGACAGGCAATTTCTGACTTCATCTCCCATAAAGCCATGCGGCTCTGATGACGACATTAGCACGCGACCAACCAGCATCATTAGTTGCAGCAATTTGCCGGCTGGGCAAAGGTAAAATTATGTGTTTTCAGATTATTTAAAAAAAGATTCAAACACTCAGGGCGTCATTGTGTTTTAGTTATCGCTATCGCTATCGCTATCGCTCTCCCCGAATTTGAACATCCGAGTAAGTTAATGAGCCTTTTGAGCGAGTTTATTATTGTTAGCTTGCTACGTTTAGCCAACGTTTGCTGTTTTTAAGGCTAGCCATAGCAAACGAAACGTACAATTATAAGTTCACGAGTTCTTTATATGTTGATTTTCGTTCCGTATTCGTCTCTCCTTTGTGCTGTTTCTTCTAGGTTCTATTAATTCAGTAATCTGTAGCTGTTGTCTGTGTTGTTATTGGTGGTGGTTAAAGTCATCTCTGGGGGGTTTCTTACCTCTATTGACTTTTCAACTAAAGGCAACTCCTGTGTATACAACCACTTACAATACTGTCCTCCAGCTATGCATCGAACATTCTATATAAAGATACCATGTTCTGTAGCTCTAATGGCCGAGTAATTTGTCAAATCATATTATTTAGGTCAAACCTAAAGTGTCCCAGATTGTCATGTACAGGTTGGAACAGAGAGACTGGTTGACAGCCAAATATCACAAAAGCTTTGTGAATAGTTTGTGTCAATCGTCCGGGCGCACAGATGTCTCTGGCCGACGAGCTCCTGGCGGACTTGGAGGAGGCAGGCGACGAGGGTGAGGATGGCTTGTACCCAGAAGGTGAGGAAGGCGACAGCGACGGAGAGGCCTCGCAAGGTAGGAACGACGGCGGGCTGGAGGACATCCCCGAGGAGATGGAAGTCGACTACAGTAAAGCGGAGAGTGTCGCGTCCATCGCCAAACTGCGCAACAGCAAACAGGTACGTTTTATCATGTGCAGTAAGGGGCAAAGTTCCAGATGTTTTTAAAGTTAGAAACTTTCATAGGAACATGAAAAAATCTTCATTTACGAGGGATAAACTCCTTAAGATGCGGCATCTTTTTTTGTGAGGGGGTCCCACACAGAATGAATGAGAGTGAACCAGGATTTCACACAGTTGAATCGATGTCTTGATGGAAAGCAAAAAATGCAGAGGCTTTTTTTTCGATGGAATAATTTTTTAAATTGTATTTTGAATGGGCCTTTTTTTTTCTAGTTATTTTAATGTAACATTTTGAATAGGACTTTGTTGGTGTTTTGATGGGAAGATGCCTTTTTCAATCACTGTGACGGGTGCGTAATCGCCCGCACGCCGTCGCACTCTCAATTCTGCACAGTTGAGCATGAAAAATCACGTGCATAAAATGTGTTACGAGTAGAAATACATAGATATTGAAAGACGTCGCTTATTTTGTTTAGTCTTGACCAATGTTCCCTCTAAAATGCGCCACTGCGCAGTTGTGCATTTGTCGTACACTGTCAGCATACATGAAAAGTGATCCAGCGCAGTGAACCTGACGTGTTTTTTTTTTGTTTTTTTTTAACATGGAAGCACATGGTCTCTAACAATGAGCTGCTTCTCAGCCTACTTCTACTTCCTAGTTTACCTGACACAGTGCCCCTCCGCTCTTAAAGGGGTAGACTTATAGTTACAAAAAGGACACGCACTCGTATCTTTATACCTGCAGGCATGACTGACCACAGCCATATATTTTTCAAATGTCAGTGACTGATTTTTGAATGATCTAGAGATCTGTCTCTATTGACAAATAGAATGATTGAAATGCCATGCCCTTTAATTGAATCATTTTGTAAAAAAAAATCTATATATATTTATATACTGTGATGCCTTTCCATTAGATTACCCCACATTCCTTGTTAATTCCCATAAATTCAACAGAAAATGTGGTATTTTCAAAGTTCCCTGTCTTAACTTCCCATGGAAATTTAGCAGAAATTCTCCACCACTTTAAATCCCTGATATGAGATTGGATTGGTCATTTTGTTAATAACGCTGCTGTGTTGAAGTTTTCAGATATCATGGAGAAGATATCAGTATATGTTGGAAAGCAACGCAAAATCTCAGATGGTGAGTGACCTTATGGCCTTCTAAGTACAGTGTGTTAAAAAAAAAAACACAAAACAATTTGGCCTCAGTTATTGTCAGCAGCATTCCCACCAAGAATACCACATTTCATAGAATAGTTTTTTTGTGTTGGTGTCCCACGTGAGAAAAAAGGACCTTTTTGTTTTGAAGGTTTACAATTTTGCCGTTTCAGCTTTTGTTAGTCAAAATTCTACAATTTTCATGAGCATGATGTTTCTTTAATATCCATCCATCCATTTTCCGTACCGCTTATTCTGATTAGAGTGGTGTCTGTGCTGGGGCCTATCCCAGCAGTATTCAGGCGAGAGGCGAGGTACCCTCTGAACTGGTTGCCAGCCAATCGCAGGGCACATAGAGACAACAGTCGCACTCACAATCACACCTAGGGGCAATTTAGTCTTCAATTAACCTACCGTGTCTATTTTCGGAATGTGCCCGGAGAAAACTCGCACCAGCACGGGGAGAACATGCCTTCTCCACACACTTGAGGCTCGGATTCAAACCCCGGCCGTCAGAACTGTGAGGTGGGATGTGCTCACCGGTCACCCACTGTGCAGCTTTTGTTTTATGATACAATGTTTAATTCTTGTTTGTTTTCAGTCTCAGTCCTACAGTAAACTTTGACTGGGAGTTGAAGTTAGCATGCTATGAAATTTATTTGGAAAAATGTGCAAGCGGGTCTTCTTTTCCCCAAAGTGGTGTGAAGTGGAAATAAAAATCTGCCAATAATTTTCGCCCCATTATAATTGCATTGAAGGCATTGGTTTGTTTTAAATGCCAAAAATTTCATGAACAAGCAGTCAAGTCATAAACCATCAAACAGAAACCAAAAAATCCGTATTTTTTTTTTAGTTTGTAAAAAAAAAAAAAAAAAAAAAGACAAAATAAGTAAATCCATAGATGTCAAACTGAGAGTATGTAATGACCCGCTCGCTTTAAACGTGTTTTTTGTGTGGTCTTTTTATTATCTCTGGATCTGGAACATAAACAGAAGTTTATTTTACATTGTTAGCATTTCCGTTTAATTCTGTCATGTTTCTATGATTCCATTTTTAATCCCTACAGTGTCAGGCCCCGTGGAGGCCGACCCAGAATACAGACTCATCGTGGCGGCCAATAACCTGACAGTGGAGATCGACAACGAGCTCAGTGAGCGTTTGACGACCCTCTCAGAACATTCACGATGTCTCAGTTCTGTTCTGCTAATCTGACTTCTCGTCTTTCTTTGCAGATATCATTCACAAATTCACACGTGACAAATACTCCAAAAGGTTCCCAGAGCTGGAATCGCTGGTGCCGGATTCTTTGGATTACATCCGCACAGTCAAGGTAAGGTCATTCTCGATTTTAGCAACAAAAGTGGACAGCAGGATCAAATTAATTGACAACTATTTTATGATAGAGCTTCTTTGCCCGAAAATGGTCCAAATCCTCAGAATTTCAACCTCTCATCAGGAAATAATCTGTTTTCTGGAGGAGTCCATGAAAAGCAGACAGAGTGAAAATAAGACAGTTTTGCCCGTTTTTAACGTACTACTTACCGAACCAATAACTGACTCAATGTTAAAATGTCAGTTTGAAATAATGTCATCTTTTTTAATAAAAGGAAACAAAAAATGATTATTAAATTATCCAAGTCATGGATTAAAAGAAAAAATAAGACTAGTTGATTATTGAAGTAATCATTAATTGCAGCCTGAATTGACATTTTCTTTTATCAGGAAGTGAATGCAGCAGCGCATATGGCGACCCTACCTGAATTATCCATCAATTTTCTTTGCCGCTTATCCTCACAAGGGTTGCGTGAGTGCTGGAGCCTATCCCAGCTGTCAATGGGGAAGAGGCGGGGTACACCCTGACCTGGTTGCCACCCAATCGCAGGGCACATGGAGACAAACATCCGCACTTACAATCACACCTAGGGGCAATTTAGAGTGTCCAATTTATGTTGCATGTTTTTGGGACGTGGGAGGAAACCGGAGAGCCCAGAGAAAACGCATGCAGGCACGGGGAGAAGATGCAAACTCTACACAGGGAGGGCTGGGATTGAACCCGGGTCCTCAGAACTGTGAGGCCAACGCTTTACCAGCTGCTCCACCGTGCCGCCCTACCTGAATTCTAAATTCAGACTAATTCTGCAGATGTGAAGTGGCGAGCCTCCTGCCCAACATTTTCTACACTTTGCGTCTGTCCTCAGGAGCTGGGAAACAACCTGGAGAAGTGCAAAAACAACGAGACCTTACAGCAGATTCTCACCAACGCCACCATCATGGTTGTGAGCGTCACAGCCTCCACCACACAAGGGTGAGTGACGCACGTGTCCGTTCAATTCTGCCGAAGCCCTGCGAAACATGAGGAAGCTGCGACCAGTTTTCTTGCCATAATGTTAGCTTTTTAAATTTAAATATAATACAAAAATGTTTGCTTCCTTATAAAACATCACAGTTGAAATCAGTGTTTTTTTTTTCTTTTTCCATATCATTGTTGGTGTGCCCAGTTGTTAAAAATGTAATTACTGTAGTACTCCAACTCACGTTGGACGTATGCCTTTAAGGGGTGTGGCCAAGCGAGTGACATCAGAAGGATTTAAGGCTTCTCCAAAAAGTTAAATTTTTCCAGTGGCCTTAAAAAAAACATATTTTGGAGCAGAGAGCGGCGCAAAAGCTTCTAAATGAACACCAGGATTCCTGGCTTGAGCCAAAAATAAAAAATCAAAACACTTCTAAGGGATTTTAATTGTGGTCACTTATTTAAGTCTTGTGATAATAATCTGAATTTTGCTTGTTAGCCAGCTAACTTTTTTTAATTTACATTTGACACTTTTGAATGAAGTCATGAAATGTACATTAAATAAAAAAAAAAAAAAGATAGATGTAAATGAAGGTGGAGAAGGAACTATAAGCATAATGAATTCTATTGGTGCACATCTCTTTTATTTTGTAGAAAATGTGAATATTACAGAATAATGACACAGAATATTTTCTGGAGCACTTTCCTGAATGCCGAGTGGCCGCTGATTGCAACGACGGCACAAAACCATCCGGAGGACTATTTTTTTTTTTTTTGTTTGTTTGTTTATTTATTTATTTTTTGTGCGCAGGTCTCTGCTGAACGACCTTGAGCTGAAGCAGCTGGAGGAGTCGTGCGACATGGCCCTGGAGCTCAACCAATCCAAGCACAGGATCTACGAGTACGTGGAGTCCAGGATGTCATTCATCGCGCCCAATCTCTCCATCATCGTCGGCGCGTCCACTGCCGCCAAGCTCATGGGTCAGCCTCCGCCCGCTCCCTCTCCCTCTCCTGCGCTTCCTTGTCTTCTGGTCCATCCGCCTGACTTCTCACTTCAGGTATCGCCGGAGGTCTCACCAACCTGTCCAAGATGCCCGCCTGCAACCTGATGCTGCTGGGAGCTCAGAGGCGAACGCTGTCGGGCTTCAGCAGCACCTCGCTGCTCCCCCACACGGGTTTCATCTACCACTGTGATGTGGTGCAGACGCTACCGCCCGTAAGCAATGCTTTAGGTTTAAATCTGCAAGTAATTGAACCATGGCCCCCCCTAAAGTTTTCATCATCACCTGTCGAGGTCACAAGATAGCGGCCAAGCACTACTTTTGTTGAAATCCTTCTCCTCAACTCGCGTCAACATTTAAACAAAGAAGATGGGATCAGACTGCTACTTTTGTCTAGAGGTCTTCAACTCAGGCCCACATAGGTACCAAGATGCTACAAGGTGGCAGCAAAGCACTACTTTTGTCTAAATAAAACTCACCACCTGACTTATAGGCACCTGCCATCCGCTTGGTGCCAAAGCTCTACTTTTGTGAGAATGAAGTGTCTCAAAATATGTCATTTCTGGGTAAAGCAAAGCGTTTCTTTTATCAGAATGAAGCTCCTAATTTCACTTTATTATATTTAGTTGGCAACAAGATGGTGCCAAATCAATACAGTGAATCTCTGCGTATTTGTGGTTTGGGAATGGCAAATTTGCCCATTTGTGGATTTTGGGGGAAACTCCTGTTATCCATCCATCGATTTTCTCTGCTGCTTATCCTCACGAGGGTCGCGTAGTGCTGTAGCCTATCCCAGCTGTCAATGGGGAGGAGGCGGGGTACACCCTGAACTGGTTGCTAGCCAATCGCGGCCTCCTGTTATTTTCTAAGAAACTTTTTTTTTTTTTTTTTGCTATTTGTGTTCCGGCCGAAGTCATATCTAATATAAAAATATTGCTTTTGTTGCAATTTAATGATCATGTTGTTACCCAGTACCTATAGTATATTGAAGTGATCTGGAGGAGCTTCATTTAGTCAAGCCATAGCTTTGTCTAAAAGAAAAACAGACACGGCTTGGTGTCTACCCCTGTAAATAGTGGGCGTTCAATGCCTAAGCACATCAATAGAAAATAGCGTAATTCCCGGCCTGCAGAGCGCACCTGGTTACAAGCCCCACAGAGTACATTTGTAAAGGAAATACCATTTGGTACATACATATGCGCAGCTGTGTAAAAGCCGCAAGTGCCCACATTGAAACACGAGATATTTACAGAGAAAGACTGTACACAGAAAGAGGTTAACGCTATCGCGGTGCTAACACTAGCGCGCCGTACTAAAGCCAGCACTAACGCTAACAGCCAGTTAAAATAAAACTTACAGGCAAATATCACTGAGACAGGCTAGCACAGCGCTAACAGGGCCAGTAAAAGTCACTTCCTCGGCACATATATTCCCCCGGTCTCACTCTTACCTTTTCCCGTTGGGTGCCCCCTTGTGGCCGTTTGAAACGTATGCACAAATGAAACCCCGCATAAACCGCAGGGTTGAAAGCGTGTGGGGAAAAAAAGTCGCGGTTTGTAGGCCGGAAATTACGGTAGGTGAGGTTTTTTTTTTTTTTTTTTCAGTGAATAACACAAAATAGGGCCCCCATCCTGCAGAAAAAGATGAGCGAAAATGTTTTCTGTGAAAGTGTCTCCATATCGCACATGTTCGCCTATTTCGGGTTGGTCTGGATTGTTATTCCCACGGATGAATTGGCTTCACTGCATCTTTCGTTTCTTGTCTCCAGGATCTGAGGAGGAAGGCGGCCCGTCTGGTGTCTGCAAAGTGCACGCTGGCCTCAAGGGTGGACAGTTTTCACGAGAGCTCCGACGGGAAGGTGGGCGAACCGGGAGAAATGTAAGGTCTGAATATCCTTAACAAAAGGACATTTTGTTTAGGTGGGTTACGACCTGAAAGAAGAAATCGAGAGGAAGTTCGACAAGTGGCAGGAGCCGCCGCCCGTCAAGCAGGTCAAGCCTCTGCCCGCCCCCCTGGACGGCCAGAGGAAGAAAAGAGGAGGCAGGAGGTACACGCGCAAACCAAACACTTAACGTAGAGGAGTACGGCGTCGATGTCTCGATGCGATGTCTTTGTGCGAAGGTACCGAAAGATGAAAGAGCGTCTGGGCCTGACCGAGATCAGGAAACACGCCAACAGGATGACCTTTGCCGAGGTTCGCCGACACGCCGCCTCTCGTTGATTTTCGCTCCCCTGCTTCACGAGTGAGGTTTCATTTTGTCGCTGCGCGGCAGATAGAAGACGACGCGTACCAGGAGGACCTGGGCTTCAGCCTGGGTCAGCTGGGCAAGAGCGGCAGCGGACGCGTCAGGCAGGCGCAGGTCAACGACGCCACCAAGGCCAGAATCTCCAAATCCCTCCAGGTCAGAAGCCATGCAGTCAATGCGACATTTCGAAATAAATAATCTTGACTATTTACCATTTTTATCCAAGACACAAATTCAAAAATGTTTTATTAAATGTCCCAAATTTGCAAACGAATAATTTAGCTATTAAAAAAAGTCAAGTAAAACGACGGACCCTATGAAGGCGCATGACAACAATGGAAGGGACGAAGGTTTGGACATCTATATGATGATAATAATAATATGCCTTTTAGTGTTTGTTTTGTGGGTGGTTTAGAAGCGTCTGCTTTCCTTATTTTCAATGTGTTTGTGTTTTGGGTACTTGTGAGGTGTATTTTGTGTGTATGATATTTGAAGTGTTTATCTGATTGGATTTTTGGTGTGAATGTCGTGTTTCCTGTTTCAAGTGTTTTTTGTGTGGTGTTTTTTTTTTTGTTTTTAAATGTGTGCTTTTTCTTTGTGCTTTCTGTGTGTTGTTTAAAGTGTGTGCATTTTGTCTGTTTTCAAAGTGTTTCGTGTCTATTGTCCTGTGTGGTGTGTTCCCTTTGTTTTCGTGCATATTTTAATTGTATATTGTGTAATGTTTTGTATTTCCATTCGTGTCTTTTTGTTTTAATTTAATTTTTGTTTTTTTAAATGTTTTTTAAGTACACTTGTGCTGAAAGTGTATTCATAATTTTGGTTTCTTTGAGGAAAAAAAATGTAGTGTGTGTATATATAAAATTCCTATTAATTAGTACTGCTAATCTTTGTCACAGTAAGATAAATTTCTGGATTTTTAAGTTTCTTGAAAAGTCGCTTTAAATGAAAAGATTACGATCCACCCTAATGTTAGGTCATTGTTGTATGATGTGCTTTGGCCACAGAGGACTCTGCAGAAGCAGAGCGTGACGTACGGCGGCAAGTCCACAGTGAGAGATCGCTCGTCGGGGACCAGCTCCAGCGTCGCCTTCACTCCCCTCCAGGTGAACGCCTTTTCCAATTCTCCTTGTCCCACCGTTTCCCGAGCGCCACCTCATGCTCAATATTTTTCACCGCTTGGGTCTCATCGGCAGGGGCTGGAAATAGTCAACCCGCAAGCGGCGGAGAAAAAGGTGGCCGAAGCCAACCAGAAGTATTTCTCCAACATGGCAGAATTCCTCAAAGTCAAGAAGGAAACCAAGAAGTGAAATTGCTGTCACGTTTTTTTTTTTTTTTTACTTTTGTTGAAATTTTAGTATCAGTAAAATGTTTAAAAAATGGTATTAACTTCATATTTGTTGACTAATCAACACAAACCCATGCAATTTGTCAAAATTATTTATTGAAATGTGCTGGAGAACCCTGTGACACCTCCCATGCAGAGCTGTGACGACTGTCAACACTTTGGCTTCCCTTCCTGAAAAAAATACGATTTTCCTTTTGCCAGTTAACACCCCCCCCCCCCCTCAGTAAAATCTTAACCAATCAGCTTCTTTGACACAACAACAAATGTCACTTAATACACATCTGAAAGGTTCCATGAGGTTTCTTTTTTTTTTTTTTTTTGGTGGGGGGGTCAAACTGTGACTGTCACCGTCGCCAAAGAAGGGATTGAATAACAGCTGAAAGAGATTTTTAGGATGAATTTTTATACACAGGATGCATGTAAACAGTTTCAGTGCACATTCACGTGAACGAGTAAATAGCGGGATTATGGCTCAATCGACAATATAGTGAATATTTATCAAGCCAGGGTGGGCAACCCGTGTATGGCCCGCCTTCAAAAAAAAATTTAAATTCTGACAAACTGGTTGGCAGCCACTGGTCCGCCGGCGCCGTAGGAAACTGCTGGTAAACAGTGACTCGGTTCCCCACCCTCGCTTTAACGTGTTTAAGATGGAGGTGACGGCTTTTTACATTCACCCGCCAGGAATCGACATCCCAAATCCTCGCGAAAAGATGTACTGAAATTGCACACCTTCATCCGTGCGTCCCAAACACAAAAAGCCACGCTAATGATCGTAATGCAGGTTTAACTTAAAAACAAACTTTATTGGTAAAGAGAGTGGGAGTCAGAGACCAGTTCAATTGCATAGCAATTTAATCCAAGTCCAATAAGGACGCTATCCCTGTCACAGGGAGAGGCCCTGTGGTCGCTGCTCTCTGTCGGATTTTTGCTTCTCGTTGTTTATAAATGGACCACGACAATATCAATAAAACTATTGATAATCGCTCACTGTCTAATAAGTGACCATAGCAGGCATTCACAGGGTCTTAAAACAAAGCCAATCCTAAACACCGTGACTAAAATGTCCACTGTGCCTCCCCATTCTAAACCAGAAAGTTACAGTAAATACAGGATGGGCAGTTTTATTTCATGAAAATGACTTTTTTTTTGTTTTTTTTTAATGTCGAGTCAAAAGGAGTCTGGAAGAAATAAAGAACAGAAACGATAAGAAACATGCATTAGAGGGAGGGTCGGGCTTTCCTAATGCCGCATACTGAGTGTGCACACAAACAGGCACAAACGCAAGCGTCGTGCGATGACCCTCTCGGCTGAGGCAGCGCAAGGACGTTTGATCGAAAGATGAGGACGAGAGCCCATGGGGCGTTTTTCTTTTTTTCCATTTGGTCAAGGGCCAGGCGCTACTTAAGCGAGGAGGGCTTCGCGTGAGACGCACGCTATACAGACGGCGCTCTCCGCTTAGGTTTTTTTTTCTTTTACGTTTGAGAGCGTTTTCTACTACACATCACAATCTCTATCCACAGTTTGGAGTTCAGTCTCGGAATGTCGACAGCAGTACATTTGTGTCTCTCTGTGTCCCCCCCCTCCCAAGGGAGGGCCGTCACTGCAGGTCTCGGTCTTCCAGGTACCTGTACTCAAACGTGAAGCCCTCCTTCTTCCGCTGGCCCCATTTCTCATAGTCAAAGTAAATGTAAGTGCCCTGTGGGACAGCCAAAAAAACAACAACAACAACAAAAAAAAAAACAGCTGTCAGACAACTGACAACACATTTGGACAAATAACCAACCAAACGACAGCTCAAAACTGGAAAAAGACAAATTGGGGGACTTGGAAATCATCCATCCATTTTCTTCACCGCTTATCCTCACGAGGGTCACGGTGAGTCCTGGAGCCTATTCCAGCTGTCAACGGGCAGGAGGCGGGGTGCACTCTGAACTGGTTGTCAAAGTACCAAACTTTATAGTACAACCCCATTTGGGTGACAAGATCGAAAACAAGTTCGATGTGTGACTTTTTTTATAAAAATATTGAAAACTGAGATGCATGGACTGAGTTTTGTTGCACTATCAACAGTGGTGAACTTATTTTAACAGTCGGGTTATGAATATGAATGTTAAAGTTCGGCAAGGCACAAACAATTTTTCACTCACCATCAGGGCCTTTGCTGAAAAATGGCATTATGAATGTTAAAGACATTTTTCAGTTTCAGTATTAACAGTAGTTAACCTCTTGTGTGAAGAGAAGGCATTAGGCTACATCAAATTATTATATTAATAACTGATGAATCTTTCCATATTTTTTTCCGAATTAATTGATGTATTGGCTTTAACAATTTAAATGCCTTTGATAAAATACATTATTTTAAATTGACAATGTAGAAAAAGCAAAAAAGAATGGCTTATGATTCGATTACCGGTTTGGTCCATTACAAGACCAAAAATGGGAAATATTGATCATTGTTTTCCTAAATCAAAGTAGAGGTTCGGAAGTGTCTTTTATTTTAATGACAAAAAAAAAATCCATCTGCTTTCATGGAGGACCACAGAAATCTGAGAATATTTACAGATGAAATGTTGAGAACAGTATTTAGAAAACTTGGATAAAAGATTAAACGATCCTCAAAATGGTAGTCAATTAATTGTGGATAAATGGATTAAATTTTGCATCTGTGTGAGAGAATAAAAGTAATGTTATAAACTTTTATTTTTATAATGTATGAAAGTTTTTTTTTTTTTAATGTAATATTGGCCTCAGTAAACGTGTGAAAAATGACAGAACACGATTCACACATTCCAAAGTTAAAATGTATTTCTGCTGAGACATCTGAAATCAAGTCTTTCAAATTTCTCGGGCTTATCTACGTCACTAGCGAAGAGCTCCGCCTACCTCTCCAAGCCGGCGCTGTCACCATAAACACACCATTCGACACAGAGGCAACCAATCAGAGGAAATTTGGGCGGTCCAAGCCAAATATGGACAAAGCGGAAACAAAACTGAGTCAAACGAGTCGCATTCAGAGGGATATTTTGTGGACAATCGTATGACAAAATGGAGGGTTTTTTTTCAAATGAATATGAATACTTTTATACCGAGTCCATGTTTGAGAGTTACATTGAAGATGAATTCAAGAAGTTGTCTTGAATTTGTGTGTTGTAGAATGTTGAAATGCTAAATGCATGACTTTTCTAAGTAGTTGACGTCCTGTGTATTTGTGACAATGTTTCAAACCTTAAAAAAAGTTTTATACCAAGTGATTTTTTTTTTCTTTTTTAAACATATCTGCCACGACAGTTACAAATGTTAAAATGTTACTAAAAACACTACCCGCAATGCTTGCTTTATGACTGACCTATGATCATTTCCATTTCAATTCTTTCCTACGGGATAATAAATAATTTGGACGCGTTTGACTTTTGGAGGTTCAAGCGTAGCGCAACGAAGAGACTCTCACCTGTTCAAATTCGTCAGTGATAGTCTTGGGCTCCTCGTGCCTCTGGAACCACATCATGTACTTGGTGTGAAACCTCCACGACTGCTTCTTCAGCGCCTTGGCGGACAGATACTGAGCCTTGGTGCCCTGGGAGACGCAACACAGACAGATGCGGGCTTTTTTTCTGCCTTCCACAAAAACATGACTATGAATAATAAATATGACTATGCAAGCTTTGAAACTTTTTTTTCCCCAGTCAAAATTTTCCTTGTTTTAGAGGTTCTTTAAAAAAAAAAAATTGAAAATGCAAGTTTTTTCCCCTTCTTTACAAGGTCAAAAATAACTGATTTAAATCTATTTAAAAAAAAAAAAAAACATTTTTAGCTGTAGTATGAACAATCCGCAAGTGACATCATTGAACCTGAGGAAGCGCCAAAACTTTCCTCTCCCTTAATGAGTAACAAAGAAGTAACTTTCAGTTCCAAAAATTTTGGCGTATACATCATCACATCCTGTCATGTGCTATTGCTTAACTGCTTTATTTGGATTGAATATATGTAAACAGTCCGTGGGGGAAGGGGGGGGGGGTATTTTTTTTTTTTTAAATCAAATTTCATGCAAATTATTTTTTTAAACCAACCACTGAATGAATTGCTGAATAAGGAATAAAATAATTCTCAAAATATTTGTGATATATCGGATTTTTACTCTCTGCGACCTGAAAGCAAATGTAAAAAAAAAAAAAAGTTTTGTTTTTTGAGTGAAAGCCATTTCACCAAATTGTGATTATTAAATTGTATTTATCCGGTAAATAATGCATTTAAAAAAAAAAAAAGAAGAAGGATTTTTCATGGCTTTCAATAAGGCAAAATGTGCCACAAGAGAGCCGGAGGGCAAATTGGGACGTAACGCAGACATTATTCATATATTGAAACAACTGAAGCTGTAAATTACAAAATCAGACAAAGATCCCAAACGTTAGGAAGACATACGTGGATTAAATCAATCTAAAATGTTATTATTTTTTTTCCTCTTCACAAAAAGGCAAGTTAGGTGGACAAATGGGGCAGCAAATCCACCAGCAAAACCAACAATTTGACCATACTAAAAACTACCCCACTGGTCCAAATGTTTGTTCTCTTCTGTCAGGTAGACTTGTACGAGTACGCCAAGGTGACCGCGACAAACTGTTTGACGCTTGGAAGCACATACCTCACGTTTCCAACATGTTGCAAAATCACTTGTTTCGCAACGTATAAACGGGTCTTTGGTCACGTTGAACGCGACTGACTGTGATAGTCACAAAATGTCATCGGTACTATTTGTAAATCCACAGAAACGATCCAAATATATTCATTGAATCTTGCTGCCGAGGAACGTTTATGCTAAGTGGGGCGAGGGACTTATTATTAGAAGGCCAAAGCTGCTCATGAGTCAAATTCCAGATGAGATGCAGACGGCACATGGGCTCACCTCCAGGTAGTAGAAGATAAAAAACAGTGTTTCTGTGGACAGTCGCTGGTAGAACTCAATGGAGTCGGAGTGGTGGGGAGGCATCTGATAATGGAAGGGGAGGGTGGGGCACGGGTTCCTCATCAGGTATTGCCTACAATGATATAGACGCACCCAAATACAGTCAACCCCCGTTAAATATACCCAAAGCCAAAATACACACTACAGAGACTGATTTATTTTAGATAGTTCTACTCCTCTTGACACCCTTTAATTGCATTTATCCATCCATCCATCCATCCATCCATCCATTTTCTTTAGCCGCTTATCCTCACGAGGGTCGCGGGGAGCACTGGAGCCTATCCCAGCTGTTGACGGGCAGGCGGGCGGGGTACACCCTGAACTGGTTGCCAGCCAATCGCAGGGCACATTGAGACAAACAGTCGCACTCACAATCACACCTACGGGCAATTTAGAGTGTCCAATTAATGTTGCATGTTTTTGGGATGGAGGACGAAATCGGAGTACTCGGAGAAAACCCACGCAGGCAAGGGGAGAACATGCAAACTCGATACAGGTGGGGCCGGGATCAAACCCGGGTCCTCAGAACTGTGAGGCCAACGCTTTATCAGCTGATCCACCGTGCCGCCTGATTGCATTTATAATAATTGAAATAACCTTTTTCAAGTATTCCTGCACCCCTGTTCGCACTCTCGCTGTCAAGAAATCTGTTTGTGACCTGTCCCACCTGTCAAATTTTAAAAGTCAATGTGACCCCTGGGGCAAAATGTTTGCCCACCCCCCTGCTGGAGACACAAAAATGTCAATTGCAAATCCACGATGAGAACGCCCAGCCCTCTCTCACCTGATCCTCTCAGAGTCGGACGGGTGCGGCATGTGCGTCCACGCCGACTCCTGCATGGCCTGCTGGTACACCTGATCTTTGGGGAGGAGGGTGGGCCCCAACGGACAGACGCCAAGCGACGGTGGGATGCTGACCTCGGAGACGGAGGGCTGGGGGGCGGCTGGGGTGCCGGATGCCGTGGACGACGAGAAGATGTCTGTGGGAGCGCGACAAAAAGAAGAGCGGGTCACCAACAGCGTTCACTGACTTCCCTACTGGGGGGGACACTACACTAATTGTGCTTTGGTTTGGTGTGTGTGATACATCACGGCCATTGTGTGGAAAGGGTTATGTCGCTTATGCTTTTTTGCAGCGCCCCTCATTTGGAGATGAAATTATTTTCAGCGACCCCAAATCACTGCAAAAATCATACTGCCGAGGTATCAAACCACCAACCACAAGCAAAAATCTAAACTTTTTTCTGCTAAAATTGAACGTCTTTCATCACTTCATTTAAGATTTCAGTGGCTGTTGTGTGCTTGGTAGTAAAATTAGTTCCATCTTTTGGGTGTAACTTAATAATGAAAAGTGTTCATGGTAGCTCCACACCCCCTGTCATCAGGCCTAAGGGCACGCGCCCCAAGTTTTAAAATCAATGACCTAAGGACTGAAGTGTACAACTCCGAGAGTAGTGGGAGGTGAACCGGAGAGAAGAAAACATGTGAGCGTTGTGACCTCGTTCCGTTAGGTGCAGGTTTGGGATATCGCCATCAAGGCCTGATCCCAGGGCCGCCCTCTCCGCCATGGCCTTCAAGGAGATAAGAGGCTCGGGAGCCTGAGGAGAGGATGAGAAGTGGAGGATATGAATATTAGAAGAATACCACATTTAGCGTAGAGGTGACTGAGCAGTGCTCTTAATAGAAACAATGGGAGCGCAATTATTCACATCATCTGACCACGTGCTGCATTTCAAACTAGCAGTGAGATTACAGAATAACTAAAGAGTTCCCATGCAGTCAGTTTAAATCATTTTGGTCACGTAACGTCATCTGGTGAAGTTAGGGCAGCTCGACTTGCCCTCAGTAAGGAATCTGACTTTGACTCGTTTAAGCAAGTGGTCGGAAATTTCCCACATTCCTGTTTTCTGGGATTGACAGATACTTTATTCATCCAGAGGGAATTTGAATTGCCACGGCAGCAATATTCCCACTTACCTACACTGGGACCTTGACTCGAGTTTAATTTGTTCCATGACCTGCATTGTAACTCAAATTGAATATCAAATCAATTTTACTGATTGAAATGCTATTCATTTGCCCCCCTCCCTCAACCTCCCACCCGCCCAACAGACACACATACATACAGACAAAACATCCCATTTTTTTTCTCTAAACATTATGTTGAATAAGGGTGCACCCCAAACCTGACAAGGAATGGACCTTTGCTAAAAAATGACCTGCACATTGAGCAATTTCATCTAAAATATTGACGCAGTGTGACATTAACCATGACACTCCCGTATAGGATTTTGAGGCTCCACAAACAGTTCCAGCATATTGTTCTAAAATGATGTGGACTACAATAAAGAATAGTATGTGGGTATTTTCAAAGTTTGCCTCGCATACATTGTGACGGCTGGCTTGGTGACGCTGGGGCAGCTAGCTGGGTCTCACTAGAGTGAAAAGTGGAAGTATATATTTTCCTTGTTTGAAAGCTTATGTGCATTTTGAGTGGTTGCAATAATTCAACGTTCAGACACCGTGTAACGTCGATTGAAATTTTGAACGGCCACAAAACCAGGGACAATCCTGGGCCACTTGTGAAAACTACATCGGGAACCCTGCGCAGGTTTGGCCTCATTGCTCAGCATGCAGCAGGCTTACGAAAAAAAGTGCTGTAGTGTACAAAAAAAAAAAAAAAAAATCAAACGTAATTAGAGAATCTAAAGAATTTAATTAGAATTTGTATAACAAGCACTTGTATTTGTGTGCCTTTGTGGGGCATCAGGAGCTAGATTTGGGCTTACTTGATGGCCTCTTGCAGCACGTTGAGAGTATTTCCTTTTATATTTGTGTCTCTGTTCGTCCCATAAAAAAAAAAAAAAAAAGAAAAATCCAAGGGCATCAATCAAGTTACATTGACTCAAGCGGCAGCTCATGTTAAGCTTGCATGTAACCCAAATATTTGTAAGTGAAGGTATCAATGTACCATATTTCTCATTTGTTCATGACTAATTGTTGGTAAACCTCACATTTCCTCTTATGACATCCGTGATGAACCATCCGACTCATACAGAGGATTCCGGCTAATCAGTGAGGTGGCTCACCTTGAGACCCTCTGAAGTCTGCGTGTAGGAGTGAGGTCCGTTGAGGAGGCTTCCTCCGCCGGGTGTGCTGTCCGAAAATGAGGGTGATGGCGAGCTGGGGGGTAGGGTGATGGAGCTGATTAAACTGGGACCATTGTCCAACCTGCCCAGGAATAGATGGAAAGATAGATAGAGTCACTGTCACCTCTATTCCACTGTCCAATGAGGAGAAGAAAGACAGAAAAAGAAAATGGCGACATACGGCTGACTGGTTGATGAACTGAGGGATGACGGCTGGCTGCTCTGAGACTGGCTTGGTGTGCTGAGAGCTGATTCTGTGGAACTTTCAGCCACTACGGCACTGTAACCTGAAGGACATGACAGCAAATCGCTTACATAGAGGAAAATTTATAAATTTGAGAGACAAAGCCACAACGGGAAAGGAACTAATGCGTAAAGCATAAAAAAATATTTTGTAGTGTAATAACGTGGAAGATCTATAATTAACTTCCCCACACTGGCGATATGTGCCTTGGCTCAATAACTATTGGGAAACCCTTAAGTACACAACCAGGCAAGGAGTTTACATACTTGTGCTTCCATTCTGCTTGAGTCCGCTGGGTGGTCGTGCGGGCGCGGCGCTCACACCTCCAACCATCCCAACATTTCCGCCGTTGCCCCCCATCATGCCGACCACTCCGGGAGAAGCGCTGACGGAACTGGGGGGCACCTGAGATGCGGCGGGCGACGAGTTTTGCCCGGACACCAGGCCCAGAATACTGCCGCTCAGCGAGCCGTGGCCGGCGCCGGAGCCGAGCAGGCCGAGCGTCGTGGCCGCCCCGTTGGTGGTGACTCCACTGGAGCCAGATGTGGTGATGATGGAAGTGCTGCTTTCCACTGAAATGCTGGATGGCGTGCTGCTGCTGCTCAGGCCCAGGCCCCCCGCCGCCGCCTGCGCGTAAGGGGCGGGCGTTGACCCTGAAATGAGCCCCGCCATTGTGCTCAGGGACGTGGAGTGGACCCCCAAGCCTAAAGCCGACATCTGGTTGGCACTGCTGGTCCCTGTGATGCCACCTTTGCCTAAGCCCAGGCCAATCCCCAGTCCCAAGTTGGACACGGGTGTGGACCCAGATGAGGGCTGAGATAGGGAACTGGCAGCTGATGAAATGGGCGTGCTGGGTGTGGGCAGAGACGGGGTAGTGGATGCTGGGAGCAGCAGGTTGCTGGGCGGACTAGGGGTGCTGTTTGAGGGGCCCGAGGGTTTGGACAAAGGCGGTTGCTGCTGCTGCGATTGGTTCTGTGGCTGAGGTTGTTGCTGCTGTTGCGCGGGCAGATGCTGATGCTGTTGCACGGCGCTGCTGAAGCTTCCTATTAGGCCGCTGCTGGTCGGAACCACAGGCACGCCTCCGACCACGCTCGCCATGGACACCAGGGAGGAGGAGGAAGAGGAGCCGGACGTGGTGGATGAAGAGAAGGAGGAGAGTAGAGAGGGTGTGCCATTCTTAACAGGTGACTGGAAGCCAAAAAGCACCAAACAGAACATGTCAGATGGGCGTGTCTTCAATTATAGATTACAGCCGTAATAAGGTCAAATCTACACATCCACCAATAGGTTAAAAAATGGTTTGTCTGAGCTTTACGTCCACACACAAACTTAAGACTGCATAATACTTGGGGGGGGGGGGGGGGTGTTGTATTTTTCAAAATGAATAACAAAGCACTGTGTCCATTCCTGTTTTTTCTACTCGTGAATTTGTCTCATCCTGAAAATCAAACAATACACCGGAAACAGAATACAGTGGTACCTCGGTTTTCGTACAAATCGGTTTATGAACTGAAATTTTTCTTTTTTTTTTTGCTTTGGTTTTTGAACGAAAATCGGGATTCAAACACCCCAACCAGCTGACCCACGACGATTTGCTTTTGTACTTTCGAATGCACCCCCGAAAAAGACAGAAAAGACGTAACGCGCTAATGCCCGCAGCGCAACCAGTTGACTCAAACTCCCAGTACTGTATGACTTTTTTTCTTTAAAATTGAGCAACATTAACCCCTGATCATGACTCCAAAGAAGGCAGGTGGAACTGCTGGTGCAGAAAAAAGGAATGTGGTGCGTAAAACTGTCGACTTCAAGAAGGATTTGATAGCAGAGCACGAATCTGGTGTGCGTGTTTCTGAGCTATCGAAGAAGTATGGCATGGCGAAAACAACGATCAGCGCCATTCTGAAACACAAGGATGCCCTTGAAGCAAGTGATGTTGCTAAAGGAGCAACCGTGTTGATCAAGCAGAGGCCACAGATCTTGGAGGAAGTTGAAAAGTTGCGTCTTATTTTCGTGAACAAGCAGCAGTTAGCTGGGGATAGTGTTGGCGATGAAGGGAGGAGATGTCGTCTGATGAGGCTGAAGGCAGGGAGGATGTCTTGAGTGCCGACAAAGCTATCTGCGCTAAATGGAACGATATCCATAATTTTGTAGAACTTCATCACCCGAATAAAGCTGAATGTTGCAGAGCACTGCGAAATTTTAATGTTATGAGCCAGTTCAGAAAAGTGCTTAAAAGATGGCAGAAACAAACAGATTCGTTCTTTGTGAAAATGGGGCGAGTCACCCCAACCGAAGACATTCGAAACTGTTATTTTGCATTGCTTTTTTCTTTTGTTTCATTAACCCTACCTCTAGTTGCAAGTTTTTTTTTTTTTACGTTCCGTACTTTCTGTGCTAATAAAAAGCAATTTGTTTTTTCGCCCCTCATTATTGCTTGTTTAAAGTTATTCTGCACTTTTGTTAATAAAAAAAGGTTTACAAGGCTGGGGGCCGAGTCGCTACAGATACACCAATGCACTCCCAGGCTAGCATAGGCTAAAGCATACATTTTAAGCTAAAAAATAAATATATTTCTTAAATGATTTAATTATATAAAGTATTTAAACTATACATGTATTTCTAATAAGCAGTTTATTATCACTAAAAGCTAAAAATAAATAAATAAATAAAAAAATCGCTTAAAAAATTATGTTTTAGGCTTGGAACGCATTATTTCATTTTCCATTCATTGTAATGGGAAAACTTTCTTCGGTTTTTGAACGTTTTGGTTTTCAACCAGCCTTCTGGAACGAATTGTGTTTGAGAACCAAGGCACCATTGTATTATTTTTCCCTGTTGGTGCAATTCATACTTCTATAGTTTGAAGAGGACACTTGTATGACAAAACCGAGGTGTTTTCAAATAAAATTGATTCTTTGACACAAAGTCCATGTTAGGGAGTCACTCAATGCAGGTCGAAATAGACATAATACAGGACCTTTAATAGCCAGTTGTGAGATTGTAGCTGTTTAACCCAAGCTATGAAATGAAATCTTTTCAAAAATTACCCATGTATGTGTGGTCATTGCTCAAGTGGACACAGAAGAAAGTGCAGTGTAAACTAAAGAGGCCCAAAATAAGCAGAAGATGACAGAACCAACAAGATGAACTAAGGGACATAGTGGATATGGAAAGTATTCAGACCCCCTTAAATTTTTCACAGTTAAATTGCAGCCATTTGCTGAAATAATTTAAGTTCATTTTCATTGAATATGTAGTACGTACAACACTTTCAAACTGCACTACAAAATGGCAAACTCGCTATATTGAGCACAATATGGTGGATAGAGAGAGTTTTTGACCAAAGCCGATGTTATTTGTCACACCAGTATTCGACAATAGATCATTTAATGACGTTTCTTCACAAGGGCAGAATTAATTTTCTACAATGACAGATGCAAGTGCTACATCTATCACCTACAAGTGATAACATTCAAGGAGTCCTCGGGTTTTCCTGATCCCCACAATGAATTTTGTCATTAATGGAGCACAAGTTTAAACATAAGTTGTGGTCACACTCACTTCCCTTTTTCATTTGATGGATAAAAAGTTGTAATTATGAAATTTCAAGCCTATGAAGCTTTTAAGATTTGATGTCTCTAAAGCGCCACAATACAGTAAGGCCCAAAAACATTTGGACAGTGACCCCAGTTGTTATTTTAGCAATTCATGAAAACTTTCAGGTTACAATTATATAATCAATGTGGGCTTAAAGTGCAGACTCTTGTTCGTAATTTGCAAGTATCCACAACCAAATTAGAGTAAGGGTTGAGGAATTAGAGCTCCTTAATATGTATCCGACTGTTTTTGAAGGGAGCAGAAGTAATTGGATCATTGACTCTGGGCAAAGAAGAAAAAAAAAAGTTTCCCCTTGTTAACCTGTCATCAATTAAGCAGTTAAAAGGTTTACACTTGATTCCAGGTATGTTGTTTGTATTTGAAAGCTGTTGCAGTGAACGCGCAACGTGTGCTCAAGGGGGTCTGAATAGAGATGAAACGGATGACCCCAAGAGTGGAAAAAAAAATCCATCAGAGAGATTGCAGGGGCAGCAGGAAGATAGTTATGAGTTATCAAAATAACAGTTTGGTGCATTCTGAGGAAAGACAAAGTGCACTGGTGAGGTTGGGAACTCAAAAAGGCCTCGACATTCACGAACAACACTGGTAGGTGATTGCAGAATCTTTCCCATAGTGAAGAAAACCCCCATCGCAACATTCACACAAGACGACTCTGCACAAAGCACGTGTATCAGTATCTAAGTCCACCATAAAGAGAAGACTTTGCGAGAGTAAATACAAAGGATTCACCACAAGGGGCAAACCATTAATCAGCCTCAAAACTAGTAAGGCCAGAATAAAGAAAAGACACCTGAAGATGACAGCTCAGTTAGGAACAGCATTTTTTGGAAAGATGAGGCTAAGCTCAACGTGTACAAGAGTGATGGCAAGAAAATACTTTGGAGAAGAATTGGAACAGTTCATGATCCCCACATCTTCTGTAAAACATAGTAGAGGCAGTGTGATGCCATGGGCCTGCGGGCATGCATGGCTTCCAATGGCACTGGGTCAACTTGTGTTTATTGATTTGAATAGCATCCAGATTAATTCTAGCGATATATTTTCTGCTCATATTCAGACAAATGCGCCAAAGTTGATTGGACAGATGGAAAATGAGCCAAAACAGACTGCAAAAAGCAACAAGTTTTTTTTCCCAAGCAAAGAAATTGAATATTCTTCAATGGCCATCTGAATCACCAGATCTCAACCCAATTGAGCATGCATTTTACTTGCGCAATACAAAACTTCAGCCGGAAAGACCCACAATAAGCAACAATTGAAGACAGCTGCAGTAAAGCCATGGAAAAGCGTCACAAAGGATGAAAACCAGCGTTTGGTCATGTCGATGGCTCGCAGACTTCCGGCAGTCTAATAGTGTCACTGTCTAAATATTTTTGGGACTAACTGGAGATGAGGGTTCATTTGAAAATGAATGTGCATTAATTAATTTTAAAGAGACCAGCCTTCTAAAACATTTTAATGTGGAATGTTTTAACATTTTGAAC
This sequence comes from Syngnathoides biaculeatus, assembly GCF_019802595.1. NCBI lineage: Eukaryota > Metazoa > Chordata > Actinopteri > Syngnathiformes > Syngnathidae > Syngnathoides > Syngnathoides biaculeatus. The sequence continues at coordinate 13,289,397 of NC_084644.1, read as the reverse complement.
AGGAAGAATTTCAAATTGATTACATCTTTGTAAAATGTTAAAACCTTTGATTGATGTTGCGTTTTCAGGGTTCTGAAGGGGAAAAACATTCACCAATGTTTTCATGTGTAGTCATTTCTTTGAAGGGAACATATTTTGCCTAACCAACTTTTTCTATTTGGAATGTCATAGTTTCTACGGTGCCTTATTAAATATGTGAGATAGGAATGAATATTGTCCACCCATTTCTGAGTTTTTATGTTTTTCTCTTGAGAGGCTTGAAATCAGATGATTCAAATTTCTTGAGTTTATACACACATCTAGTGAAGATCTCAGCGTTCCCTTTCTGCTTCCGAGCCAGAGGTGTCAACATAAACAGGTGCGCTCTCACAAGTGGGTCTTTTTACACGGAGGCAACCAATCGGAGGAGAAGAGGGTGCGGTCTTTGCCAAATATAAACAAACCGTATACAAAACAGTCAAACAGAAATAGCAGTCCAGGAAGGCTTTTCTGGACACTTGTATGACAAAACCAAGGTGTTTTCAAATGAAATTGATTCTTTGATACAAAGTCCATGTTTGGGAGTCACTCAATGCAGGTCAAAATATACATAATACGGGACTTTTAATACCCAGTTGTGAGATTGTAACCCAAGCTATGAAATGAAATCTTTTTAAAAAAATTACCCATGTATGTGTGGTTATGGCTCAAGTGCACACAGAAGAAAGTGTAGTGTAAACTTAAGAGGCCCAACATAAGCAGAAGATGACAGAACCAAACCAGAAGTCCCCAGCCGTGGTCCCACAGAGACAGAAGCGCTGCTATTTCGTGGTCAGGAAGCTTTGAGCCACAGTGACTCTTCAGGACCGAGGGTGAAGCGCGTGGCACTAAACTGTTCATCTAGCCACACAGCACAGATGAGAGCCTCTCACCTGACTAACTTCACTGTCTGTTGACCGTCCCCTTTTCTTATCGTCCTCTGAGTTCTCCTATAGAAGGAGATACCTTCATGTGACAATCCAGTTTTTGGAAAGGTTGAATCAGCACACAAGCCAGTGGATTAGAACACAACGGGGGCTTGCAGGAGGGTTAGCGAGGGGAAGGGAAGAGCATGGGCACAACTCAAGAGACGCAAAGTATTGCACATCACTCAATACATAGTATTTCCTCATATAGTGGCCGAGGGAGGGTGGGGTTATTTCAACTGTATGGAGTACAACAGGTTTGAGCTTTTTTCTTGGTTATCTTCAAAGCATTGAGATGAAGTTTAACAGTGCTGATAGCCGCTTGTCCTCAATTCTGCTACAACTTGCAGGAGCTCCTCCATTTCTGGAAACTGCCACTCTCCCCACATCCCAAAGCTTTTTCATGTGCTTTTTCTTTGGATGATTTTCTCCTTTCTTGCTTTTAATATTTTTCTGTTTCAAATGGTTTATTTCTTTGTATTTCAATGCTTTTAATTATGTAAAGCCCATTGGAGGTACCTTGTTTATGAAATGCCCTATACAAATACATTTGCTTTGTTCGGCTTTGAGTGGCTTTACAATCTTAAGCTCGATTCAGTTCACTGAACCGTCACGCTATTTGATAGTTTCCTATGTCGTCAGCAACACTGATTACTTTTTGTTCATAGGTGTCTGAGTAACTCTCGCTATTATCAAGCATTTCCTACCTTATGCTTAATGTATAAAAACTCACGAGCGACCATTAATGCCATCTGGTGCAGCAGATAGCAATATGGCGGGTGACATGAGGATATCAGGATGCTCTGATGAGCACCGCCCATTTACCATAATATATATGTAAATGTGAATGAAAGTGCCCACTTTTTTTTCCACAACCCTGGGTCACAGTATACTGTACCTTAATAGAATGTGAAAGATTTTTTTCTTTCTCCATTTTTCTTACACCTATGTATAATGCACACTGTGGATTTATATATCCTCCAGCAACACATACTTGTCAACTTTCTTTTGGAATACTCCATGTAATCAGGTATCTGGTTTTGTCTCTACATGCAATACTTTTTCTTTTTTGTAACCACAAAAACAAGGCACAATTGTCAAAGAAGAAACCAATGGGCACAAAGACAAGGAAATGGGCGCAAAGAGGGAGAGAGGGTGGCTATTTTGAGAGAGTGTTGCCAATACATGAGCATCCATTCACTTACTGTACCCGTGCAGCTCGGGAAAACAGATGCCACGTTTTGCTTTCTAGCCACTGTTCCCCATGTAACTAGAAATTGACCGGCTGCGTCATGATTAAGCTTTAAACACGTAAATCATTTTTGTTTAAGCTTGTACATCTTTCACTGGCAGTTACATATGCGATGCCGTTTAACTTGCACTTCAAATTTGGAAACGCATCCAAACTAGTTGCTGTGCATGACAGTTCAGTGAGTTTTAATAATACCGCTCAAATTGCGGTGGGCTTCAGGGAACCATTAATTATTTTTGTTTCCAGTGGGGGAGACACCCATCCATCCATTTTCTGAGAAGCTTATCCATAACAGGGTGGTGGGAGTGCTGTAGCCTATGCCAGCTATCTTTGGGCAGGAGGCAGGGTACACCCCAAACTGCTTGCCAGTCAATCACAGAGCACAGAAACAACTCACAATCACACCTAAGGGCAATTTAGTGTTTCAAATTAATGCATGTTGTTGCATTGTTGAAGGCAGAGTGACAAAACCCACGCAGGTACGGTGAGAAGATACAAACTCCACACAGGCGAGGCCGGGATTTGAACCTTGATCCTCAGAATTGTGAGACAGACGCTCAAACCAGTAGACGACTGTGCCCTCGGGGAGATATGAAGCCCTTAATTTGAGGTGTCACGGCGACCTACTCAGGTATATCAAGATCAATGAAGAATCTATAGGAGCGGAGGCCACTATTTGAGGAATTACAGTACTATACACTACTCAAAATGTAAATCATTTTTTACTTTCAGGATGAAACAATATACTATCGGCTTTGTGGGTGAATTTACTTTGACCACCTCTAAACTTCAACGTTTCAATGTCCAACTGTTCAATGTCTTAGTATTTTTTGCGCAACTTGTTGTTCTCTAACAAGAAATTGAATGGCAAATTTTACAACAAAAACTTGAACCATAATTTGTCTCATCGATTTGGGACGTCCACTTGTGTGCCCAGTCTCTGTATCTACTATTCAACATGGCGATAACACTTTGTGAGCGTGAAAACATCCGATAAGAGAACCTTGGAATGGAGAGGTACTGCTAATCAGTTGTTGGGTGTCACAGTCTCATGATGTTCAAATATGAACAGCAAGATGAAGGGGGCAGTTTAAAAAAATAATAATTCCGACCCGTAAAATTTATTGTTCCCTTGATGAATCCCACGTGTTGTGTATTATGCCATTCAGCTCCTCGCTAGAGTGTATGGGTAGCAAAAAGGAAGAACGTGAGAAGTTGAAAAAAGTGCATTTAAAACTTTTGAGAAGGTCAAATAAACTTCACCTGTCAAGGTTATAGTGCCTTTTTGGTTCATCCTGAAATATCATCCGAAACCCAACATCCCAAATTTTTCATGTAATTGACGGACAATCAGAGTTCAACTTGAAATTCCAGCAGGCAAAAGCAGAGAAACTTAAACTCACAGCAGCGCAAGTGGCCGGCGATGGGGGGATGGGTGACGACGAAGTGGTGGAAGTGGGAGTGCTGCTCGAGTGGAGGTACATCTCATCTTCCATGTTGCCCTGACCCGACGGAGACGTGGCCACTAATGCTGCAGCTTCGGGAAAACAGACACCATTGTGAATGACTCAAAACCATGTGATACTTGCATGTCAAAGGGGAAAAGAAAATCCCAAAAGGTTGTACTCACGGATGTCTTCCAAGTCTAAGTCGTCGTACAGGAACTCATTCTCTTCAAAGTCGGGGTCTTGTGAAGAATCAATATAGTATTCGACGTCATCTTTGATCTTTTGAATGGCGTCCACCGGCACAGAGTCGTTGTCCAGCATCCGCAAAATCGTCTCCAACATGCGGATGTGGAACCGGTGCCTCTCGATCAACCGCTTGAGCTCGTCGATGCGATCTTGCTTCTGCACGATAGGGAGATTTGAATTGGAAATAAGAACTCGGGGGACGACAGTGGAGTGACTTCAACGTGTTTGGAGCGAACAACGTAAGGTGGATTTACCTCCTTATCGCCCTTCTTCTTTCTTGTTTGAACCGAAAGAGACTCCACCTCGCTTTCAAACTGATCGACCTGCATATTTAGAGTGTCTATCGTGTTCTGGGAGGGGAAGAGACCAGGAAAAGAAAACGAAGGATGTGATAAAGCCTTGGTTTGATAAATATTGTCCAACTAATGTAAGAAAGAAGCATTACTGTTAGCCACTGTCCCGTCTCCTCCTTTTCCCTCTGCGCTGGATCCACTTTCTGAGCAAGCCCCAAGCCTTCCTTGGAGTAGGCTTTTGTTTTCGTTTCCCGTTCCACCACCTTGAATCGTTCCATTTGCTAAAAATAACAATGAACGTAAGCCCTTCTTTATTCGAAACATACGCATGACAAATACATATCCAAAAGAGCGGCGTTACCGTTTCGATGAGCTTGCGGTTCTCGACTAGCTGCCGTTTGTCTTTGATCTCGTTGGAGGCCACCCATGTTTTTATCTGATCCCTCAATCGCTGGAAGGAGAACACAAAAAGATTTAGACTGGATTTACAATGCACGATACAAGAGAAAAGTCAAATTTTTTTTTTTACATTCAAAAGGCAATATTCAGATAAGGTCCATGGTGATCTCCGTGTGGGAAATGCATGAAATTGGAGGCTCTCCAATCGGAAAGATAACTTATATTATGTGCAATTGCAAATGTAGCATAATTGCACACCGTGGGTGTACAATGCCAAAGCCATCTTGACACCATCAAAATAGACGGATCAGTGACATTCATGCCTTTTAAAACATGACAAATAAGCCCCCCCCCCTGCAATGAAAAAAATAATTGTAAATTTAAATTTCATCAAAAGCATAGACAATAACATATGGTCTAAATAGGCAACATTACATAAGAATGCACAGTTGTGTTCAAATTGCCAATGCTAAAACATTATAACACTGTAACATAGATGCTATTAGTTAGCCTGTCTATGGAATTTCACATTGTGTACTAGCATGAATCTAATGAAAAGCAGCGTTGTGTGGTTGTTTTAAGTGTAATTTTTTTGTTTTTAGGTAGATAAAAAAAACAACTGGTACTGGAGACATCTTGACTCCTCTCTTTGAAGAATCTTTCACTATGTGTCAAACTGTTGCTTGTCCAGTGAGTTGGGTTTGCTGCCACTATATCTGATCTCACTGATCTCAATTTTTTGTTCACAAGTCAAAGCAAAAAAAAAAATAGCAAAGGGGTGCATCTTAAAAAATAATAATTCACAATTCAGGTGACATGTACCAGTCATGGTACATCTATCAATTAATGCATCTACCCATCAATCCATCAGTCAACAACTGCCAGTGGAGTAATGTGGAGGTTACACTCTTTTTAAATCAACGGAGGAATGAGTCAGCCCAGGGCAACTAAATGAATGTTTATTATGATATTTGTATTACGTATTATAGTTTATATCAATGTCGCTGGGCAACGTTGAGTT